>NC_045440.1:47953062-47962615 GCF_002776525.5 Piliocolobus tephrosceles
AGTAGCTGGGACTACAGGCGCGCACCACCACGCCCGGCTAATTTTTGTATTTTTAGTAGAGACTGGGTTTCACCATGTTGGTCAGGCTGGTCTTGAACTCGTGACCTCCTGATCCGCCCTCCTCAGCCTCCCAAAGTGCTGGGATTACAGGTGTGAGCCACTGTGCCCGGCCTATTTATTTATTTGTTCGTTTATTTATTTATTTATTGAGAGGGAGTTTCCACTCTTGTTGCCCATGGAGTGCAATGGGAAGATTTAGGCTCACTGCAACTTCTGCCTCCTACCTCAGCCCCCCAAGTAGCTGGGATCACAGGCGTACACCAGCACACCCGGCTAATTTTGTATTTTTAGTAGAGATGGAGTTTGATCATGTTGGCCAGGATGATCTTGACCTCAGGTGATCCGCCCACCTCAGCTTCCCAAAGTGCTGAGATTACAGGCGTAAGCCACTGTACCAGCACCCAAATATCTTTTTAAAAATAGATTGTATATTGCCTAAATACTTTTTCCCTGTTGTTACATTAATGGGTGACTTATAAGTCTCCTACATATTTATTTATATTTATCCTTTTATTGAGGTAAAATTCACAACATACTCTCCATTTAAATCATTTTAGTGGCTGCGCGCGGTGGCTCATGCCTGTAATCCCAGCACTTTGGGAGGCCAAGGCATGCGGATCACTTGAGGTCAGGAGTTCAAGACCAGCCTGGCCAACATGGTGAACTCCCATCTGTACTGGAAAAAAAAAAAAAATTAGCCGAGTGTGGTGGTGGGTGCCTGTAATCCCAGCTACTCAGAAGGCTGAGGCAGGAGAATAGCTTGAACCTGGGAGGCGGAGGTTGCAATGAGCCGAGATTTGGGCGTCAGAGCAAGACTCTGCCTCAATAAATAAATAAACAAACAAACAAACAAATAATTTTAAAGTGTATAATACAGTGGCATTTATTACTTTAACAGTGATGGGCATACATTGTTTCTATCTAGTTGTAATTTTCAATACAGCCAAAGGAAACTCCTGCCCATTAAGCAGGCACTCCACACCTCCAGGTTCTGGCGTCAAAAATCTGTTTCTTGTCTCTATAGATTTGCCTCTTCTGGATATTCATACAAACAGAATCATATACCATGTGCCCGTTAGGGTCTGGCTTTTTTCATTTGGCAAATGTTTTTGAGGCTCATCCATGTTGTAGCATTCATCAGTACATGTTCCTTTTCAGGACTGAATAAGATTCCGTATTATTGACACATCACATTTTATCTATTCATCTGTTGCTGGACAGTTGGGTTCAAAAGGTTGTTTCCACCTTTTGGCTACTGTGAATCATGAACATTCATATAGAAATTGGTGTGTGAATGCCTGTTTTCAGTTCTTCAGAGGTACATAACCAGTAGCAGAATTTGTTGTTCATATGATAATTCTATATTTAACTTTTTGAGAAACTTCCAAACTGTTATCCACAGCAACTGCACCATTTTACATTCCCAGTATATGCCAGTAATGTGTGAGGACTCCAATTTCTCCACATCCTTGAAAAACACCTTTTATTGGGTGGCTTTATAGCCAACTAGGAACAGCTCCGGTCTGCAGCTCCCAGTAAGATCAATGCAGAAGGCAGGTGATTTCCGCATTTCCAACTGAGGTACCCAGTTCATCTCAATGGGACTGATTAGACAGTGGGTACAGCCCATGGAGGGCAAGCCAAAGCAGGGTGGGGCATTGCCTCATGCGGGAAGTGCAAGGGGTCAGGGAATTCCCTCCCCTAGCCAAGGGAAGCCATGAGGGACCATGCTGTGAGAAACAGTGCATTCCAGCCCAGATACTATGCTTTTCTTATGGTCTTCGCAACCCGCAGACCAAGAGATTCCCTCGGGTGCCCATGCCACCAGGGCCCTGTGTTTTAAGCACAAAACTGGGTAGCCATTTGGGCAGACACCAAGCTAGCTGCAGGAGTTTTTTCATACCCCAGTGGCAGCTGGAGCACCAATGAGACCGAACTGTTCACTCTCCTGGAAAGGGGGCTGAAGCCAGGGAGCCAAATGGTCTAGCTCAGCAGATACCACACCCACGGAGCCCAGCAAGCTAACATCCACTGGCTTGAAATTCTCGCTGTCAGCACAGCAGTCTGAAGTCAACCTGGGGCACTCGAGCTTGACAGGGGAGGCAGTCTGCCATTACTAAGGCTTGAGTAGGCAGTTTTCCCTTCACAGTGTAAACAAAGACACTGGGAAGTTTAGACTGGGTGGAGCCCACCACAGCTCAGCAAAGCTGCTGTAGCCACACTGCCTCTCTAGATTCCTCCTATCTGGGCAGGGCATCTCTGAAAGAAAGGCAGCAGCCTCAGTCAGGGGCTTATAGATAAAATTTCCATCTCCGTGGGACAGAGCACCTGGGGGAAGGGGCGGCTGTAGGCTCAGCTTCAGCTGACTTAAATGTTCCTGCCTGCCAGCTCTGAAGAGAACCGTGGATCTCCCAGCACAGCGCTCGAGCTCTGCTAAGGGACAGACTGCCTCCTCAGGTGGGTCCTTGACCCCCACGCCTCCTGACTAGGAGACATCTCCCAGCAGGGGTGGACAGACACCTCATACAGGAGAGCTCCATCTGGCATCTGGTGGGTGCCCCTCTGGGATGAAGCTTCCAGAGGAAGAAACAAGCAGTAATCTTTGCTGTTCTGCAGCATCAGCTGGTGATACCCAGGGAAACAGGGTCTGGAGTGGACCTCCAGCAAACTCCAGCAGACCTGCAGCAGAGGGGCCTGACTGTTAGAAGGAAAACTAACAAACAGAAAATAATAGTATCAACATCAACCAAAAGGATGTCCACACAGAAACCCCATCCAAAGGTCACCAACATCAAAGACCAAAGGTAGATAAATCCATGAAGATGAGGAAAAACCAGCACAAAAAGGCTGAAAATTCCAAAAACCAGAATGCCTCTTCTCCTCTAAAGGATCACAACTTGCCAACAAGGGAACAAAACCGGATGGAGAATGAGTTTAATGAATTGACAGAAGTAGGTTTCAGAAGGTGGGTAATAACAAATTCCTCCAAGCTAAAAGAGTATGTTCTAACCCAACGCAAGGAAGCTAAGAACCTTTTAAAAAAAGTTAGAGGAATTGCTAACTAGAACAACCAGTTTAGAGAAGAACATAAATGACCTGATGGAGCTGAAAAACACAGCACAAGAACTTCGTGAAGCATACACAAGTATTAATTGCTGAATTGATCAAGTGGAAGAAAGGATATCAGAGATTGAAGATCAATTTAATGAAATAAAGCATGAAGACGAGCTTAGAGAAAAAAGAATGAAAAGGAATGAACAATGCCTCCAAGAAATACGGGACTATGTGAAAAGACCAAACCTATGTTTGATTGGTGTACGTGAAAGTGACGGGGAGAATGGAACCAAGTTGGAAAACACTCTTCAGGATATTTTCCAGGAAAACTTTCCCAACCTAGCAAAACAGGTCAACGTTCAAATTCAGGAAATACAGAGAACACCACAAAGATACTCCTTGAGAAGAGCAACTCCAACACACGTAATTGTCAGATTCACCAAGGTTGAAATGAAGAAAAAAGTGTTAAGGGCAGCCATAGAGAAAGGTCAGGTTACCCACAAAGGGAAGCCCATCAGACTAACAGTGGATCTCTCTGCAGAAACCCTACAAGCCAGAAGAGAGTGGGGGCCAATATTCAACATTCTTCAAGAAAAGAATTTTCAATCCAGAATTTCATATCCAGCCAAACTAAACTTCATAAGCGAAGGAGAAATAAAATCCTTTACAGACAAGCAAATGCTGAGAGATTTTGTTCCCACCAGTCCTGCCCTATAAGAACTCCTGAAGGAAGCACTAAATATGGAAAGGAAAAACCAGTATGAGGCCCTGCAAACACATACCAAATTGTAAAGACCATTGATACTAGGAAGAAACTGCATCAACTAACAGGCAAATAACCAGTGAACATCATAATGACAGGATCAAATTCACACATAACAATATTAATGCCCCCAATTAAAAGACATGAGACAGAACCATTCACTCTCCTGGAAAGGGGGCTGAAGCCAGGGAGCCAAATGGTCTAGCTCAGCAGATGCCACACCCACAGAGCCCAGCAAGCTAACATCCACTGGCTTGAAATTCTCGCTGTCAGCATAGCAGTCTGAAGTCAATCTGGGGCACTCGAGCTTGACAGGGGAGGCAGTCCACCATTACTGAGGCTTTAGTAGGTGGTTTTCCCTTCCTGCATTGAGAAATTTGCAATTTCCCAATGGCAAATTGGATAAAGAGTCAAGACCCATTGTTGTGTTGTATTCAGGAGACCATCTCACATGCAGAGACACACATAGACTCAAAATAAAGGGATAGAAGAATATTTACCAAGCAAACAGAAAGCAAAATAAATAAATAAATAAATAAAAGCAGGGTTGCAATCCTAGTCTTTGATAAAACAGACTTTAAGCCAACAAAGACAAAGAAGGGCATTACATAATGGTAAAAGGAGCAATGCAACCAGAAGAGCTAATGCTCCTAAATATATATGCACCCAATACAGGAGTACTCAGATCCATAAAGCAAGTTCTTAGAGACCTACAAAGAGATTTAGTCTCCTACACAACATAACAGTGGGAGATTGTCAATATTAGACAGATCAATGAGACACAAGGTTAACAAGGATATTCAGGACTTGAACTCAGCTCTAATAGACATCTACAGAACTCTCCACCCCAAATCAACAGAATACACATTTTTTTCAGCACCACATCACACTTATTCTAAAATTGACCACATAATTGGAAGCAAAACACTCCTCAGCAGATGCAAAATAATAGAAATCACAACAAACAATCTCTCAGACCACACAGTGCAATCAAATTAGAACTCAGGATTAAGAAACTCACTCAAGGCCAGGCACGGTGGTTCATGCCTGTAATCCCAGCACTTTGGGAGGCTTAGGCAGGCAGATCATGAGGTCAGGAGATTGAGACCATCCTGGCTAACATGGTGAAACCTCATCTTTACTACAAATACAAACAATTAGCCAGGCACGGGCATGGTGGTGGGTACCTGCAGTCCCAGCTACTTGGGAAGCTGAGGCAGGAGAATGGTGTGAATCCGGGAGGCGGAGCTTGCAGTGAGTCAAGATCATGCCACTGCACTCCAGCCTGGGTGACAGAGCGAGACTCCATCAAAAAAAAAGAAAGAAGGATTCACCAAGGTTGAATAGAAGAAAGAAGGAAAGAAGAAACGCACTCAAAACTGCACAACTACATGGAAATTGAATAACCTGCTCCTGAATGACTACTGGGTAAATAATGACATTAAGGTAGAAATAAGTAAGTTCTTTGAAACCAATGAGAACAAAGACACAACATAACAGAATCTCTGTGACACAGCTAAAGCAATGTTTAGAGGAAAATTTATAGCACTAAATGTCCATAGGAGAAAGTGGGAAAGATCTAAAATCAATACCCTAATATCACGGTTAAAAGAACTAGAGAAGCAAGAGAAACAAATTCAAAAGCTAACAGAAGACAAGAAACAACTAAGATCAGAGCAGAAAAAAAGGAGATAGAAACACAAAAAATCCTTCAAAAATTCAATGAATCAGCTGGGCATGGTGGTTCATGCATGTAATCCCAGCACTTTGGGAGGCCGAGGCGGGCAGATCACCTGAGGTCAGGAGTTTGAGACCAGCCTGGCCAACATGGTGAAATGGGGGTAGTAGACGGGGGTCTCTACTAAAAATACAAAAATTAGCCAGGCGTCGTGATGCACGTCTGTAATCCCAGCTACCCAGGAGGCTGAGGCAGGAGAATCGCTGGAACCTGGGAGGCAGGGGCTTCAGTGAGCCAAAATCACACTACTGCACTCCAGCTGCAGTGAGCTGAGATCACAATACTACACTGCAGCCTGGGCAACAGAGCAAGACTCCATCTAAAAACAAACAAAAAAAAATCAGTGAATCCAGGAGCTGTTTTTTGAAAAGATTAACAAAATAGATAGACCACTAGCCAATAAAAAATGATAAAGGGAATATCACTACTGATCTTACAGAAATACAAACTATCATTAGGGAATACTATAAACACATCTACGTAAATAAACTAGAAAATCTAGAAGAAATGGATAAATTCCTGGACACATACACCTTCCAAAGACTAAACCATGAAGATGTCTAATCCCTGAATAGACCAATAACAAGTTCGAAAACTGAGGCAGGACTTAATAGGCTACCAACCAAAAATAGCACAGGACCAGATGGATTGACAGCTGAATTCTACCAGAGCTACAAAGAGAAGCTGGTACCATTCCTTCTGAAACTTATCCAAACAATAGAAAACGAAGGACTCTTTCCAACTCATTTTATGAGGCCAGCACCATCCTGATACCAAAACATGGCAGAGACACAACAAAAAAAGGAAATTTCAGGCCAATATCCCTGATGAACATTGATGCAAAAATCCTCAATAAAATACTGGCAAACCGAATCTGGCAGCACATCAAAAAGTTTATCTACCACTATTAAATCAGCTTCATCCCTGGGATGCAAGGCTATTTCAACATACACAAATTAATAAATGTAATCCATCACATAAACAGAACTAATGACACAAAAGCCACATGATTATCTCAATAGATGCAGAAAAGGCCTTTGATGTAATTCAACACCACTTCATGCTAAAAACTCTCAATAAGCTAGGTATTGATGGAATGTATCTCAAAATAATAAGAAGTATTTATGACAAACCCCAGCCAATATCATACTGAATGGGCAAAAGCAGGAAGCATTCCCATTGAAAACTGGCACAACACAAGGATGCCCTCTCTCACCACTCCTATTCAACATAGTATTGGAAGTTCTGGCCAGGGCAATCAGGCAAGAGAAAGAAATAAAGTGTATTTAAATAGGAAGAGAGGAAGTCAAATTGTTTATGTTTCCAGATGACATAATTGTATATTTATAAAATCCCATTGTCTCAGCCCAAAATCTCCTAAAGCTGATAACTTTGCAACTTCAGCAAAGTCTCAGGATACAAAAGCAATGTGCAAAAATCACAAGCATTCCTATACACTAACAATAAACAGAGATCCAAATCATGAGTGAACTCCCATTCACAATTGCTACAAAGAGAATAAAATCCCTAGGAACACAACTTACAAGGGACGTGAAGGACCTCTTCCAGGAGAACTACAAACCACTGCTCAAGGAAATAAAAGAGGACACAAATGGAAAAATATTCCATGCTCATGGACAGGAAGAATCAATATTGTGAAAATGACCATACTGCCCAAAGTAATTTATAGATTCAATGCCATCCCCATCAAGCTACCATTCACTTTCTTCATAGAATTAAAAAACTACTTTAAATTTCATATGGAACCAAAAAAGAGCCCTCATTGCCAAGACAATCCTAAGGAAAAAGAACAAAGCTGTAGGCATCATGCCACCTGACTTCAAACTATACTACAAGACTATAGTAACCAAATCAGCATGGTACTGGTACCAAAACAGATATATAGACTATTGGAATAGGCCAGAGGCCACAGACATAACGCCACACATCTACAACCATCTGATCTTTGACAAACCTGCCAGAAACAAGCAATGGGGAAAGGATTCCCTATTTAATAAATGCTGTTGGGAAAACTGGCTAGCCATATATGCAGAAAGCTGAAACTGGACCCCTTCCTTACACCTTATACAAAAATTAACTCAAGGTGGATTAAAGACTCAAACATAAGACCTAAAACTGTAAAAACCCTAGGCTGGGCATGGTGGCTCACACCTGTAATCCCAGCACTTTGGGAGGCCGAGGCAGGTGGATCACAAGATCAGGAGATTGAGACATCATGGCCTACATGGTGAAACCCTATCTTTACTAAAAAAAAAAAAAAAAAAATTTCCAGGCATGGTGGCACGGGCCTGTAGTCCCAGCTACTCTGGAGGCTGAGGCACGAGAATCGCTTGAACCCGGAAAGCAGAGGTTGCAATGAGCCGAGATCACGCCACTGCACTCCAGCCTGGGTGACAGGGCGAGACTCTGTCTCAAAAAAGCAAAGCAAAACAAACAAACGAAAAACAAACCCTAGAAGAAAACCTAGGCAATACCATCCAGGACATAGGCATGGGCAATGACTTCATGACTAAAACACCAAAAGCAATGGCAACCAAACCCAAAATGGACAAATGGGATCTAATTAAACTAAAGAGCTTCTGTACAGCAAAAGAAACTACCATCAGAGTGAACAGGCAACCTACAGAATGGGAGAACGTTTTTGCAGTCTATCCATCTGACAAAGGGCTAATATCTAGAATCTACAAAAAACTTAAACAACTTTACAAGAAAAAAAAAAACAACCCCATCAAAAAGTGGGTGAAGGATATGAAGAGACACTTCGCAAAAGAAGACATTTATGTGACCAACAAACATATGAAAAAGAGCTCATCATCACTGGTCATTAGAGAAATGCCAATCTAAACCACAATGAGATACCATCTCATGCCAGTTAGAATGGCGATCATTAAAAGGTCAGAAAACAACAGATGCTCGCGAGGATATAGAGAAATAGGAACACTTTTACACTGTTGGTGGGAGTGTAAATTAGTTCAACCATTGTGGAAGACAGTGTGGCTATTCCTCAAGGGTCTAGAACCATAAATACCATTTGACCCAGCAATCCCATTACTGGGTATATACCCAAAGCATTATAAATCATTCTACTACAAAGACACATGCACATGTATGTTTATTGCAGCACTGTTCACAATAGCAAAGACTTGGAACCAACCCAAATGCCCATCAGTTATAGACAGGATAATGAAAATGTGGCACATGTACACCATGGAATGCTATGCAGCCATAAAAAAGGGTAAGTTCACGTTTTTTGCAGGGACATGGATGAAGCTGGAAATCATCATTCTCAGCAAACTATTACAGGAACAGAAAACCAAACACTGCATGTTCTCACTCATAAGTGGGAGCTGAACAATGAGATCACATGGACACAGGGAGGGGAATATCACACATCAGGGTTGTCAGGGAGTTGGGGGCTAGGGGAGGGACAGCATTAGGAGAAATACCTAATGTAGATGACAGGTTGATGGGTGCAGAAACTACCATGTCACATGTATACCTATGTAACAAACCTGCATGTTCAGCCCCTGTATCTCAGAACTTAAAGTATTAAAAACAAACAGACCAAAAAAAAAAAAAAAAACCTTTTATTTTCTCTTTGTTTTTAAAAAAGTCTCCATCCCAAGCCCGGGTGTAGTGGCCCATGCTTGTAAACCCAGCACTTTGGGAGGCCAAGGTGGGCAGATCACTTGAGGTCAACAGTTCGAGACCAGCCTGGCCAACATGGTGAAATCCCAACTCTACTAAAAATACAAAAATTAGCCAGGCATGATGACACTTGTAATCCCAGCTACTCTGGAGGCTGAGGCAGGAGAATCGCTTGGACCCAGGAGGCAGAGGTTGCAGTGAGCGGATATCACGCCACTGCAATCTAACCTGGGTGACAGAGTGAGACTGTCTCAAAAAAAAAAAAAAAA
>NC_045440.1:47962715-48040036 GCF_002776525.5 Piliocolobus tephrosceles
ATGTGCCATGTTGGTTTGCTTCACCCATCAACTCATCATTTACATTAGGTATTTCTCCTAATTCTATCCCTCCCCCAGTCCCCCACCACCCGACAGGCCCCAGTGTGTGACGTTTCCCCGCCCCGTGTCCAAGTGATCTCATTGTTCAATCCCCACCTATGAGTGAGAACATGCGGTGTTTGGTGTCCTGTCCTTGTGACAGTTTGCTGAGAATGACAGTTTCTGGCTTCATCCGTGTCCCTACAAAGGACATGGACTCATCCTTTTTTATGGCTGCATAGTATTTCATGGTGTATATGTGCCACATTTTCTTAATCCAGCCTATCATTGATGGACATTTGGGTTGGTTCCAAGTCTTTGCTATTGTGAATAGTGCCACAATAAACATATGTGTGCATGTGTCTTTATAGTAGCATGATTTATAATCCTTTGGGTATATATCCAGTAATGGGATTGCTGGGACAAATGGTAATTCTAGTTCTAGATCCTTGCAGAATCGCCAAACTGTCTTCCACAAGGATTGCCACACTGTCTTCCACAATGGTTGAACCAATTTATACTCCCGCCAACAGTGTAAAAGTATTCCTATTTCCCCACATACTCTTCACCGTCTGTTGTTTCCTGACTTTTTAATGACTGCCATTCTAGCTGATGTGAGATGGTATTTTATTGTGGTTTTGATTTGCATTTCTCTGATGACCAGTGATGATGAGCATTTTTTAATGTGTCTGTTGGCTGCATAAATCTTTTCTTGTGAGAAGTGTCTGTTCATATCCCTTGCCCATTTTTTGATAGAGTTTTTTGTTTTTTCTTGTAAATTTGTTTGAGTTCTTTGTAGAGTCTGGATATTAGCCCTTTGTCAGATGGGTAGATTGCAAAAATTTTCTCCCATTCTGTAGGTTGCCTGTTCACTCTGATGGTAGTTTCTTTTGCTATGCAGAAGTTCTTTAGTTTAATTAGATCCCATTCGTCCGTTTTGGCTTTTGTTACCATTGCTTTTGGTATTTTAGTTATGAAGTCCTTGCCCATGCCTACGTCCTGAATGGTATTGCCTAGGTTTTATTCTAGGGTTTTTATGGTTTTAAGTCTAATATTTAAGTCTCTAATCCATCTTGAATTAATTTTTGTATAAGGTGTAAGGAAGGGATCCAGTTTCAGCTTTCTACATATGGCTAGCCAGTTTTCCCAACACCATTTATTAAATAGGTAATCCTTTCCCCATTTCTTGTTTTTGTCAGGTTTGTCAAAGATCAGATGGTTGTAGATGTGTGGCATTCTTTCTGAGGCCTCCGTACTGTTCCATTGGTCTATATGTCTGTTTTGGTACCAGTACCATGCTGTTTTGGTTACTGTAGCCTTGTAGTATAGTTACAAGTCAGGTAACGTGATGCCTCCAGCTTTGTTCTACTGGCTTAGGATTTTCTTGGCAATGAGGGCTCCTTTTTGGTTCCATATGAACTTTAAAGTAATTTTTTTCCAATTCTGTGAAGAAAGTCATTGGTAGCTTGATGGGGATGGCATTGAATCTACAAATTACCTTGGGCAGTATGGCCATTTTCATGATGTTGATTCTTCCTATGCATGAGCATGCAATATTCTTCCATTTGTTTGTGTCTTCTTTTATTTCGTTGAGCAGTGGTTTGTAGTTCTCTTTGAAGAGGTCCTTCACATTCATTGTAAGTTGTATTCCTAGGTATTTTATTCTCTTTGTAGCAATTGTGAATGGGAGTTCACTCATGATTTGGCTCTCTGTTTGTTAATGATGTATAGGAATGCTTGTGATTTTTGCACATTGATTTTGCATCCTAAGACTTTGGTGAAGTTGCTTATCAGCTTAAGGAGATTTTGGGCTGAGACAATGGGATTTTCTAAATATACAATCATGTCATCTGCAAAAACGGACAATTTGACTTCCTCATTTCCTAATTGAATTCCCTTTATTTCTTGCCTGATTGCCCTGGCCGGAATTTCCAATACTATGTTGAATAGGAGTGGTGAGAGAGGGCATCCTTGTTTTGTGCTGGTTTTCAAAGGGAATGCTTCCAGTTTTTGCCCATTCAACATGATATTCACTGTGGGTTTGTCATAAATAGCTCTTATTATTTTGAGATACACTCCATCAATACCTAGTTTATTGAGAGTTTTTACCATGAAGTGCTGTTGAATTTTGTTGAAGGCCTTTTCTGCATCTATTGAGATAATAATGTGGTTTTTGTCGTGTTGGTTCTGTTTATATGATGCATTACATTTATTGATCTGCATATGTTGAACCAGCCTTGCATCCCAGGGATGAAGCCAACTTGATGGTCGTGGATAAGCTTTTTGATGTGCTGCTGGATTCGGTTTGCCAGTATTTTATTGAGGATTTTTGCGTCGATGTTCATCAGGGATATTGGTCTAAAATTCTCTTTTTTTGCTGTGTCGCTGCCAGGCTTTGGTATCAGGATGATATTGGTCTCATAAAATGAGTTAGGGAGGATTCCCTCTTTTTCTATTGATTGGAATAGTTTCAGAAGGAATGGTACCATCTCCTTTTTGTACCTCTTGTAGAATTCAGCTGTGAATCCATCTTGTCCTGGACTTTTTTTGGTTGGTAGGCTATTAATTATTGCCTCAATTTCACAGCCTGTTATTGATCTATTCAGAGATTCAACTTTTTCCTGGTTTAGTCTTGGGAGAGTGTATGTGTCCAGGAGTTTTTCCATTTCCTCTAAATTTTCTAGTTTATTTGTGTAGAGGTGTTTATAATATTCTCTGATGGTAGTTTGTATTTCTATGGGATTGGTGGTGATATCACCCCATTATCATTTTTGATTGCATCTACTTGATTCTTCTCTGTTTTTTTAATTAGTCTTGCTAGTAGTCTATTAATTTTGTTGATCTTTAAAAAAAAATCCAGCTCTTGGATTCATTGATTTTTTGGAGAGTTTTTTTGTGTCTTTATCTCTTTCAGTTCTGCTCTGATCTTAATTATTTCTTGCCTTGTGCTAGCTTTTGAATGTGTTTGCTCTTGCTTCTCTAGTTCATTTAATTGTGATGTTAGGGCATCAATTTTAGATCTTTCCTGCTTTCTCTTGTGGGCATTTAGTGCTATAAATTTCCCTCTACACACTGCTTTAAATGTGTCCCAGAGATTCTGGTATATTGTGTTCTTGTTCTCATTGGTTTCAAAGAACATCTTTATTTCTGCCTTCATTTCGTTATTTACTCAGCAGTCATTCAGGAGCAAGTTGTTCGTTTTCCATGTAGTTGTGCAGTTTTGAATGAGTTTCTTAATCCAGAGTTCTAATTTGATTGCACTGTGTTCTGCGAGACAGTTTGTTGTGATTTCTGTTATTTTACATTTGCTGAGGGGTGCTTTACTTTCAACTCTGTGGTCAATTCTAGAATAAATGTGATGTGGTGCTGAGAAGAATGAATATTCTGTTGATTTGGAGTGGAAAGTTCTGTAGATGTCTATTAGGTCTGCTTGTTGCAGAGCTGAGTTTAGGTCCTGGTTATCCTTGTTAACCTTCTGTCTCCTTGATCTGTCTAATGTTGACAGTGGGGTGTTAAAGTCTCCTGTTGTTATTGTTTGAGGGTCTAAGTCTCTTTGTAGGTCTCTAAGGACTTGCCTTATTAATCTGGGTGCTCCTGTATTGGGTGCATATATATTTAGGATAGTTAGTTCTTCTTGTTGAATTGATCCCTTTACCATTATGTAATGACCTTCTTTGTCTCTTTTGATCTTTGTTAGTTTAAAGTCTGTTTCATCAGAGACTAGTATTGCAACCCCTGCTTTTTTCCTTTCCATTTGCTTCATAGATTTTCCTTCATCCCTTTATTTTGAGCCTATGTGAGTCTTTGCATGTGAGATGGGTCTCCTGAATACAGCACACTGATGGGTCTTGACTCTTTATCCAATTTGCCAGTCTGTGTCTTTTAATTGGGGCATTTAGCCTATTTACATTTGAGGTTAATATTGTTATGTGTGAATTTGATCCTGTCATTATGATGTTAGCTGGTTATTTTGCCCGTTAATTGATGCAGTTTCTTCATAGCACTGATGGTCTTTACAATTTGGCATGGTTTTGCAGTGGCTGGTACCATTTGCTTCTTTCCATGTTTTGTGCTTCCTTCAGGAGCTTTTGTAAGGCAGGACTGGTGGTGAGAAAATATCTCAGCATTTGCTTGTCTGTAAAGGATTTTATTTCTCCTTCACTTATGAAGCTTAGTTTGGCTGGATGTGAAATTCTGGGTTGAAAATTCTTTTCTTGAAGAATAATGAATATTTGCCTCCATTCTCTTCTGGTTTGTAGGGTTTCTGCAAAGAGATCCGTTGTTAGTCTGATGGGCTTCCCTTTGTGGGTAACCCGACCTGTCTGGCTGCCCTTAACAACTTTTCCTTCATTTCAACCTTGGCAAATCTGATAATTACATATCTTGGGGTTGCTCTTCTCGAGGAGTATCTTTATGGTGTTCTCTGTATTTCTTGAATTTGAATGTTGGCCTGCCTTGCTGGGTTGGGGAAGTTCTCCTGGATAATACCCTGAAGAGTGTTTTCCAACTTGGTTCCATTCTCCCCATCACTTTCAGGTACACCAATCAAACGTAGGTTTGGTCTTTTCACACAGTCCCATATTTCTCGGAGACTTTGTTTGTTTCTTTTTACTCTTTTTTCTTTAACCTTGTTTTATAGCTTTATTTCAGTAATTTGATCTTCAATCACTGATACCACTCCTTCCACTTGATCGAATTGGCTATTGAAGCTTGTGCATGCACCACGTAGTTCTCATGCCATGGTTTTCAGCTCCATCAGGTCATTTAAGGTCTTCTCTACACTGTTTATTCTAGTTAGCCATTCATCTAATCTTTTTTCAAGGTTTTTAGTTTCCTTGTGATGGGTTCGAACATCCTCCTTTAGCTCAGAGAAGTTTGTTATTACATACCTTCTGAAGCCTACTTCTGTCAACTCGTCAAAGTCATTCTCTGCTCAGTTTTGTTTCATTGCTCATGAGGAGCTGTGATCCTTTGAAGGAGAAGAGGCATTCTGATTTTTAGAATTTTCAGCTTTTCTGCTCTGGTTTCTCCCCAACTTTGTGGTTTTATCGACCTTTGGTCTTTGATGTTGGTGACCTACAGATGGGGTTTTGGTGTAGATGACCTTTTTTGTTAATGTTGATGCTATTCCTTTCTGTTTGTTAGTTTTCTTTTTAACAGATCCCTCAGCTGCGGATCTGTTGGAGTTTGCTGGAGGTCCACTCCAGACCCTGAGAGAGAGAAGTATCACCAGTGGAGGCTGCAGAAGAGCAAATATTGCAGAACAGCAAATATTGCTGCCTGATCCTTCCTCTGGAAGTTTCGTCCCAGAGGGGCAGCCACCTATATGAGGTGTCTGTCAGCCCCTACTGGAGGTGTCTCCCAGTTAGGCTACATGGGGGTCAGGGGCCCACTTGAGGAGGTAGTCATTCCATTCTCAGATTTCAAACACTGTGTGAAAGAACCACTGCTCTCTTCAGAGCTGTCAGATAGGGACATTTAAGTCTGCAGAAGCTGTCTGCTGCTTTTTGTTCAGCTATGCCCTGCCCACAGAGGTGGAGTCTAGAGGCAGTAGGCCTTGTTGAGCTGTGGTGGGCCCCACCCAGTTTGAGCTTTGTTTACCTACTCAAGCCTCAGCAATGGCAGACGCCCCTCACGCAGCCAGGCTTCCACCTCTCAGACTGCTGTGCTAGCAGTGAGCAAGGCTCTGTGGGCGTGGGACCCACTAAACCAGGCACGGGAGAGAATCACCTTGTCTGCTGTTTGCTAAGACCTTGGGAAAAGTGCCATATTTGGGCGGGGAGTGTCCTGTTTTTCCAAGTAGTCTGTCATGGCTTCTCTTGGCTAGAAAAGGGAAATCCTCTGACCTCTTGCACTTCCCGGGTGAGGCAACACACCGCCATGCTTCAGCATGCCCTCTGTGGGCTGCACCCACTGTCCAACCAGTCCCAATGAGATGAACCAGGTACCTCAGTTGGAAATTCAGAAAATCATCTGTCTTCTGTGTCAATCATGCTGGGAGCTGCAGACTGGAGCTGTTCCTATTTGGCCATCTTGGAATACCTTCCAACTTTATCTGAGTGCTTTTGATTTCTTCTTGGTCATTTGTATGTCTTCTGTGGAGAAAAGGCTATTCAAGTCTGTTGTCTATCTTGTAACTGGGTTGTCTTTTTGTTGTTGAGTTCTAAGAGCTCTTCATATATTCTGGATACTAGACATTTATCAAAATATGGTCTGCAAATATTTTCTCCCATTCATTGGCTTCACTTTTCACTCTCTTTATGGTGTCCTTTGGTGCACAAACATTTTAATTTTGATGACGTCCAATTTATCTATTTTTTTTCTTTTGTTGCTTTGCCTTTCATATCATTACTAAGAATCCATCAACAAAATGAAGGTCATGAAGATTTACTCCTATGTTTTCTTCAGAGTTTGATGGTTTTAGCCCTTACATTTATATCTTTGATCCATTTTCAGTTAATTTTCCTATGAGGTGTGGTGTAGGAGCCGAAATTAAATCTCTTGTTTGTATATGCCCAGTTGTTTCAGCATTTTTTTTTTTTTTTGAGACTGTTGCCCAGCCTGGAGTGCAGTGGTGCCATCTTGGCTCACTGAAACCTTTACTTCCTGGATTCGAGCAATTCTCCTGCCTCAGCTTCCTGAGTAGCTGGGACTACAGGCATGAGCTGCCACTCCTGGCTTTTTTTTTTTTTTTTTTCATTTTTAGCAGAGACGGGGTTTCACCACATTGGTCAGGCTGGTCTTGAACACCTGACCTCATGTGATCCACCCGCCTCAGCCTCCCCAAAGTGTTGGGATTATAGACATGAGCCACTGAGCCCAGTCAAGCTTTTGTATAAGAGACTATTTTTTCCTCATTGGATGGTCTTATGAGTTTATTTCTTGACTCACGATTCTATTCTATTGGTCTATATGTTTATGCAGCACCATATTGTGTTGTTTACTATAATTTTGTAGTAAGTTTTGAAATTGGAAAGTGTGAGCCCTCAAAATTTGTTATTTTTTCCCCAAGATTGTGTTGAGGTTCAGGTCTGTTACAATTATCTATGAACCTGAGAATCAGCCTTTCTAGTTTTGCAAAAAGGGTCATTTTGAGTTTGATAGGAAATGCACTGAATCTGTAGATTGCTTTGGGCAGTTTTGTCATCATAACACTATTAAGTCTTTCAGTCCATGACATGGGTTTTCTTTCCATTTATTTACATTTCTTTACAATATTTTGTAATTTTCAGTGTATAACACACTTAAATTTTCAGGTCTTTGGTTAAATTTATTCCTAAGTATTTTATTATTTTCAATGCTATCATGAGTAATTTTTTTAAAAATTTCTCTTTCAGATTGTTCATTGCTAGTGTACAAAAATACAACTGATATTTGCATGTTGATCTTGTACCCAGCATCTTTGTTAATTTTATTTATTTAGCTCTAACAGATTTTTATGAATTAAAAAATGTTTTCTATAAATATAATGTCCTCTGGAATAGATACAATTTTACTTCTGCATTTCCATTTTGTTTGCCATTGATTTCTTTTTCTTGCCTAATTGCTCTGGCTAGAATTTCTAGTATTGTGTGTGTGGAAAGCAGGTACACTTGTTGTTCCTAATCTTAGAGAGAAACAGCTTTTGTTTCTCCCCATTGACTATGATGTTAGCTGTGGCTTTTTCATAAGTACTAATTATTCTGTTGATGAAATTCTCTTATATTCCTATTTTGTTGAGTGTTTTTATCAAGAAAGGACATTGGATTTTGTCAAATGCTTTTTCTGCATTAATTGAGATAATCTTATAGGTTTTTTCCTTCATTTTATTAATGTAGCATTGATTGATTTTTTTTCTGTATGCAGAATTAGCCTTGTATTTCTGGAATAAATCCTACATGGTTGATATGTAAAATCTGTGTAAAAGGTGGTTGGACTAAGCTTTGGTAGGTTCTTAGTTTTTATTTTATATATTTTGAGGATTTCTGCATTCCCTATATTCATGGGGATGTTGGTCGGCAAATTCTCTTTTCTTTCTTTTTTAAAGACAGGATCTTGGGCTGGGGTAGTGGCTTACGCCTGTAATCCCAGAACTTTGGGAGGCCAAGGTGGGTGGACCACCTGAGGTCAGGAGTTCAAGGCCAGCCAGCCAACATGGAGAAACCCCGTCTCTACTAAAAATACAAAAAATTAGCTGGACGTGGTGGCAGGTGTCTGCAGTCCCAGCTATTCAGGAGACTGAGGCAAGAGAATCACTTGTACCCAGGAGGCAGAGGTTGCAGTAAGGAGAGATTGTGCCATTGCACTCCAGCCTGGCTGACAGAGTGAGACTCCATCTCAAAAAAAAGGGGGGGTCTCACTCTGTCACCCAGGCTGGAGTGCAGTGGCATGATCATGGCTCACTGCAGCCTCAACCTCCTGGGCTCAAGTGACCATGCCTGGCCAGTTTGCAAAGTTTCTTCTCTTGTGATATCTTCATTTGGCCTTGGCATCAGGTAATATTTATATGGATTTATAGAATGAATCAGAAAATGTTCCCTCCTCTTCTTCCTTTTGGAAAACTTTGAGAAGGATTGATGTTAATTTTTCTTTTTCTGTTTTTTTGAGATGGAGTCTCGCTCTGTCACCCAGGCTGGAGTGCAGTGGTACAATCTCGGCTCACTGCTACCTCTGCCTCCTGGGTTCAAGTGATTCTCCGCCTCAGCCTCCCAAGTCGCTGACATTACAAGCGCATGCCACCATGCCTGGCTAATTTTTGTATTTTTGGTAGAGATGGGGTTTCACCATGTTGGTCAGGCTGGTCTTGAACTCCTGATCTCAAACACTCTGCCCGCCTTGGCCTCCCAAAGTGCTGGGATATAGGTGTGAGCCACCATGCCTGGTCAATTTTTCTTTAAATGTTTTTTACAATTCACCAGTGAAGCCATCTTGCCCTGAGCTTATTTTTGTTGAAATAATGTTTGATTACTAATTCAAAAACATTATAAATTTGCTCAGATTTTCCATTTCTTCTTTAGTTAGCTTTAGTAGTTTCTAGGAATTTGTTCATCTAGATTATTTAATTTGTTGGTATATAATTTATCATATTATTCTCATGATCTTTGTTATTTATATAAGGTTTATAGTAATGGCCTAGTTTCTTACCCGTTTTCATAATCTGACTCTTCTTTTTCTCTGCTCAATCTAGTTAAATCTAGCTGAATATTTGTCGTTTTTTGTTAATCTTGTTAAAAGAGCCAAATTTTGGTTTTATTGATTGTATTATTTTTCTGATCTTTCTTTCCTTTTTTTCTGTAATCTGTATTAATTCTTTCTTCTGCTAACTTTGGGCTTAGCTTGTTCTTTTTTTTTTCTGGTTTCTTTTTTTTTTTTTTGAGAGGGAGTTTCACTCTGTCGCCCGGGCTGGAGTGCAGTGGCCGGATCTCAGCTCACTGCAAGCTCCGCCTCCCGGGTTTACGCCATTCTCCTGCCTCAGTCTCCTGGGGGTAGCTGGGACTGCAGGCGCCCGCCACCTCATCCAGCTAGTTTTTTGTATTTTTTAGTAGAGACGGGGTTTCACCGTGTTAGCCAAGATGGTCTCGATCTCCTGACCTCGTGATCCTCCCGTCTCGGCCTCCCAAAGTGCTGGGATTACAGGCTTGAGCCACAGCGCCCGGCCTTTTTCTGGTTTCTTAATGTGTGAAATGATTGATCTGGGAGATTTCTTTTTCTAGTTTTAAAACATAGGCATATATTGCTATAAATCTCCCTCTGAACACAATTTTCACTATGTCCCATAAGTTTGGATATGTTCTATTTTTGTGTTGAATTATCCCAAAAAAGCATTTTCTAATTTCAGTTGTAATTTTTTCTTTTGCCCATTGTATGTTGTGTAAGTTCCACATTAATCGTGAAAACTGAGTTTTCCTTCTATTTTTGATTTCTAGTCAGAGAAAGATTGTAGTCAGAGAAGATGCTTTGTCCTATTTCAATCCTTTAAATCTGTCAAACTTGTTTGTGACCTAACATGTTGTCTGTCCTAGAGAATGTCCCATGTACAACTCAGAAGAATGTGTATTCTGCCGCTGCTGAGTGAAACAGTCAGTGTATGTCCATTAAGTCTAGTTGGTGTGTAGTGTTCTTTAAGGACTCTATTTTGTTATTCATATTGAAAATGAGGTATTTAAACTCCAACGATTATTATAAAACTATTTCTTCTCTCATCTCTGTCAAATTTTCCTTCATGTATTTTGGGGTTCTTTTTTGATATGTACTTCTAAAAAACTGACTTATATTCTTGATAGACTGATCATTTTATCTACATATAATGTCTTTGTCTCTTGTAACAAGTTTTGACTTAAAGTCTATTTTATTTGATATCATATAATCCACCTCAACACCTTTGTTTGCCATCTGCATTTCTACTAACTAAAAAGCACTTTTATCATTTTGCTTTTTTTCCCCTGTAGGCTTCATTTTATTTTTGTTCCTGAATTCAACTAATATTGCCTTCTTTTGTTCGATTTTTTTCTACCATACCATTTCCCCCCACTTATTGCCCTTATTTTTTATGTAAAGAATATATGGTAAAGAGAGGGGAAATGGACCAGGTGCACTGGTTCACCCCTCAGCATTTTGGGAGGCTGAGGTGGGTGGATCATGAGGTCAGGAGTTCAAGACCAGCCCAGCCAAGATGGTGAAACCCTGTCTCTACAAAAAATACAAAAATTAGCTGGGTGTAGTGGTGCATGCCTATAGTCCCAGCTACTCAGGAGACTGAGGCAGGACAACTACTTGAGCCTGGGAGGCGGAGGGGGCAGTGAGCCGAGATTGTGCCATTGCACTCCAGGCTGGGTGACAGAGTGAGACTCCATCTCAAAATAAATAAATAAATAAAAATAAATAAAAGGGGAAATGACTTGGCTGGGTGTGGTGGCTCACACCTGTAATCCTAGCATTTTGGGAGACCAACGCAGGTGCGTTGCCTGACCTCAGGAGTTCAAGACCAGCCTGGGCAACACGGTGAAACCCTGTCTCTACTAAAACACAAAAGTTAGCCAGGAGTGGTGGCCTATGCCTGTAGTCCCAGCTACTTGGGAGGCTGAGGCAGGAGAATTGCTTGAACTGGCGAGGTGGAGGTTGCAGTGAGCCGAGATTGCGTCACTGCACTCCATCCTGGGCACAGAGTGAGACTCCATCTCCAGAAAAAATAAAAAGGGAGGTGAGAAATGACTTGCCTAAGGTCACACACAAAATTCCCTTTATTTCAGAAAATCTTATTGAGTGCAAAATATGTGCCTAAAAGAGTGAAAGACACTAGAGAAAAAATAGTGTTACAGCTCTTAACCTCACCGTATTTGCATTTTTTCAGGAGAGACCAGGTTTTCTCTTTATTTAAACCTCCAGTTTACTTGATATTTTGCTCCTTTAAAAAAACAGACTTTATGGTTAGAGCAGTTTTATGTTCACAGAAAAATTTAGTGAAAGGTAGAATGCCCATAGGCCTCCTTGCTCCCATCCCAATACACACTCACTCCTTCACCGCCAATAATCTGAGCCAGCGTGGTGTGTTTTCTACAATCCATGAACCAACATTAACACACTGTTATCAACCAGTGTCCATAGTTTACATTAGTGTTCACTCTTGGTGTTGTACATCCTGTGAGTTTAAACAAATGTATCTACTATTATAGTATCATACAGACTAGTTTCAGTGCCCTGAAAGTTCCCTGTGGTCTACCTACTCATCTCTCCCTCCTTCCCGCTGAACCCCTGGCAACCAGTGATCTTTTTACTATGTCCATAGTTTTCCCTTTCCCTGGATATCACAGAGTTGGAATCATACAGCATGTAGGTAGCCTTTTCAGATGTGTTTCTTTCACTTAGTAATATGAATTTAAGTTTCCTCCATGTCTTTTCATGGCTAGAAACTGGGTGTATCGTAGTTTATCCATTCACCTACCAGAAGGTATCTTCCAGTACACCACTTTGATTCCCTTATTTCCATTTCTGTATATATTTTTAGCTTTTGTGTTAGTGTTTACTTTGAGGAATAACGATTAACTGTATATCAACCAAATTTTAATTAAATACCAACTGAGTTTCATAGTATACAAAGATCTGCTCCTTTACAGCTCTGTTGTGCCCCTCTTCCCACACTTTATGTTGTAGTATCACAAACTGCATCTTTATATATTGTGCGCCCATTAACATAGCTTTACAATTCTTGTTTCAGGGGTTTGTCTTTTAAACTATTTAGCAAAATGAAAAAGGAAGTTATAAACCAAAGGGTGTTTTTATATTTAACTATGTAGCTACATTTACCATTGTTCTTTATTTCTGCACGCTTTTGAGTTACTGTTTGATGTCCTTTTGTTTCATCCTGGAACACTCTTTAGGATTTCTAGAGCAGGTCTATTTGTGAAATACATCAGTTTTTGTTTAGCTGGAAATGTCTTAGTGTCTCAATTTTTGCTGGATGTGGTATTCCTGGTTGACTTTTTTTCTTTTATCCCACTGTCTCCTGACCACCATGGTTTTGATGAAAAACTGATTATTAATTTTATTCAGGATCTCTTGTATGTGATGAGTCATTTTGCTCTTGCAGCTTTCCAGATTGTCTCTTTTTGTTTGGTGTTCAATAATTTGACTATAGTGTTTTTAAGTATGGATCTCTTTGAGTTTGCTCTACTTGGTGTTGTTGAGCTTCTTGGATGCATAGATTCATGTATTTCATAAAATATGGGACATTTTGGCTTTTCTTTCTTTCTTTCTTTCTTTCTTTCTTTCTTTCTTTCTTTCTTTCTTTCTTTCTTTCTTTTTCTTTCTTTCTTCTCTCTCTCTCTCTTTCCTTCCTTCCTTCCCTTCTTCCTTTCCTTCTTCCTTCCCTCCCTCCCTCTTCCTTCCCTCCCTCTCTTTCTCTCTTCCTCTCTCTCTTTCTCTCTTTCTTTCTTTCTGATGGAGTCTTGCTCTGTTGCCCAGGCTGCAGTGCAGTGGCATGACCTTGGCTCACTGCAACCTCTGCCTCCCTGGTTCAAGAGATTCTCCTGCCTCAGCCTCCCAAGTCACTGACACTACAGGCATGTGCCACCATCCCTGGCTAATTTTCTTTGGATTTTTAGTAGAGGCAGGGTTTCAACATGTTGGTCAGGCTGGTCTCAAACTCCTGACCTCAAATGATCTGCCTGCCTCGGCCTCCCAAAGTGCTGGGATTACAGGTGTGGGTCACTGCACCCAGTCTGATTATTTCTGGTGCCTGTTTAAACCTATTGTTGTAACCTCCTAGTGAGTTTTCATTTCATTTCAGCTCCAGAATTTATAATTGGTTCTTTTTGGTTCTTTCTCTTTACTGAAATTCTCTATTTGGTGATACTTCATGCTTCTGGCTTCCTTAGTCCTTTGTACATGGTTTGCCCTAACTCTGAGCATTTAAAAGACAGGTGATTTAGTTTTTGTCCACTAAGTCCAATGTCTGGCTTCCTCAGGGATAATTTCTATTAATTTCTTCAGAGTATGCTTGTGAATGGTTCATACTTTCTTGTTTCTTTGCATGCTTCATAAATGTTTGTCAAAAACTCGGCATTTTGATAATTATGATGTGGCAACTCCGCAAAGTAGATTCTGCCCCCACCCTCCACCCCTGCCAAGGGTTTGTTGTTGCTATTTGTTGTGGGCTGTTGTTATTTGCTACTGACTTTTCAAAACTACTTTTGTAACATCTGTATTGTTTGTTGTGTGAGGCCGCTGAAGTCTGTGTTCCATTAACTTAGTGGTCAGCTAGTATTTTTAACAGAGTAACCTTAAATGCCGAAAACCCCCAACCCATAAAAGAAAGAGGGAAAATACAAACAAACAAACGAAAACGTACCTACAGAAACTCTTCCAGTCTTTAGAGATTGGCCCTGTGTTGGCATACTCCTTTAACACTTAGCCAGGTTGTTTATAATTCTGTCTTAACTTTCTCTTCTTGAATGTGCACATCTTGAAGGTCAGCCAGAAGTGGAGGCTCAGGGTCTTCTCAGGCCTTTTCTGAGCACTCCACCCATGGTGGGCATGCACATGATTCCCTGGTACACGCAAGAGCTTTTAAAGGCCCTATTCCCCCACTTATGTTCTTCCTCAAGCTCTTCCTTCCCAGACTTTCTGGTCTTTCTATTGCTTGTCTCAGGCTGCTACAGCCAGTACTTTTGCCCTTGCTGCTCTTGGCAAATGCCCAAATGCAAATGCTACCCTTGCTCTAGTCCATCAGGGAGCTGCCAGCCAGGTCCAAACACACTCCCCTGTTTCTTTGAGAACAGAGTCTGTGTTGTTCACTCTGGCACTAGCAGCCTGTGCCGGGAATTCATGCTGCCAACTTCATGGCCACCAGCGATCTGGAGAAGGAGGGATGGCAAGCAGGCAGTTTAAAACACCACAGTGCTCTCGTAGTACACTGCAGCAGCTTCTTTCTTCATTATACTTTCCCTGGTTGCTGTAAGTTTGTGGCTAGATTTCAGAGTTCTGTAAAAGTTGATTAGGACAGCTTTTGCCAGTTGTATTTGTGGAGCACCGGAATTCCTTACTATGCCATTTTTGGTGATGTTGCTTCTCTCATAATTCTTAAAATTTTGATTTTGTACTCATAGAAAGAACTTAATTTCTTTTAGACATTGATTTTAATAATATATCACTCTTACATACATATAAAAAGGACAATATAAGTAAATTGCTTAAGATATTCCCAAATGCTTTCATGTTCACTCACTGTCTCCTCTGAATCACTTTTCATTTCAGAGTCATTGCCCTGTGGGTTTTTATACACCACTGCTCTCCATTCCATCAAGACAGCGAGCACTGTAGCATTTCTTTAGAAAGTGCTCTCCACCATCATTCTCAGGATTCACTCCCAGCCACTGGCACCCGTATGTGGACAAAGACAAACATCCTAACTGACACTCTGGACAACAGTGATTGTCAGATGCATCTGAATTTCAATAAAATATTTTTAAAAGTGCACTTAATAATTGACAAGATGTGGGATGTATTTTTCCTGAGAAGTCAGATGAGGAAGTGATTAAGTAAGTCACAGAAAGCACCATCGAGGCAGACACCATTTTAAGCCAGTCTGTAACAGATGGAAGGCTCTTGCCAGCGGAGTGGTACAGAGGAGAAAGAGCTCTCGGTAGAACCATCAGCTTCACACACAGGAAACCAGGCAGGTCCTGGTATTTGGAGTTGAGTCAGGTGCCAGTTGTTGTGAGAGGAAACTGACTTCTTGAAGTGGGCAGTGGAGGGCTCCCACTTGAGAACTGAAACTCCATTCTCTAGGCCAAGAAAGCTTCAGCAGATTCTAAGGAACACAGTGATGTGACAGGCTCTCTTGGGCGGCCATCTGGAGAATGGATTGGACAGGGAGAGCAAGCTGTGAGTCCAGACCTGCTGCACCCTTCCTGGGGGAGCAGGTGTAGCTGCAGCATCACTGTCACCAAGGAGGCAGCTGGGGACCTGGGGTGCAAGGAGCCTGGCAGAGGGGCTGCCGGGTGTGGGCCAGAGATGGATGAATCCACTTGATGAAAACGTAGGCTGGGAAGAGAAACTGCTTTTCCTTCTCTGTTGTGGAGAATGTGAGCAGGTATTTGGCAGGTGGGACACCCACCCACAGAATCCAATGCCTGTTGTCAGCTCTGGCTACTTTACAATCTGGGGACTCAGCCTCTTAGATTCTCCAAGCTGAAGTACACATATAAATTGTTACCAGTCACAGCAGGTTTCAATGACATGCGCATGCTTTAACAGCATGAGGGGTGTGTGACCCCAACAATCAATAATTTTGTTCCTTTAACTCTTGTCCTTCCTTTTCCAAACTCACACATTGGCAATAAGGTTCATCCTAAAAAAGTCAGTATTTTTGGATATAAACATGTAACATATAAAAATTTCATGGCCAGGTGTGGTGGCTCATGCCTGTAATCCCAGCACTTTGGGAGGCCAAGGCAGGCAGATTACCTGAGGTCAGGAATTGGAGACCAGCCTGGCCAACATGGTGAAACCTCGTCTGTACTGAAAATTACCTGGGCATGGTGGCACACGCCTATAATCCCAGCTGGAGGCTGAGGCAGGAGAATTGCTTGAGCCCGGGAGACAGAGGTTGAGCCAAGTCTCAAGGCTCACAAGAGAGTGAGCCAAGATCGTGCCACTGTACTCCAGCCTGGCCAACAGAGCAAGACTCTATCTAAAAAAAAAAAAAAAAAAAAAAAAAAATTCACTACTGTGACACAAAAACACAGAAAAATAAGCCGTAAAGTTAGAATAGCCTGAAGGCAGAAGGTAAACAAAACCGTCTAATCTGATAGTTGAGAATAACAATCTGAAGAAAGCACTAAAAAGTTTCCCATCTCTTGAAACTTCATTTCATATTTACGTTTAGAGAGCAGTGCTCAAAAATGTTTTTATTTTTTCAGACTACAATTTGGAGCAGAACTGCTCTTCTGCCATCTGAAGTATCCAAATATGATCCCTAGGATGAGAGACAGTTGATTGTGGTCAACTTCATCCTATGAATGAAGGGAAGTCAGACTGGCTTTCGGACCCCAAGAGCATATATTAACAGCATATAATAACTCAAACACATTTTAACAGTTTTCAACCTCCTGAATTTCTTTTTTTGTTTTTTTTTTTGAGACGGAGTCCTGCTCTGTCGCCCAGGCTGGACTCAGCCTCCCTAGTAGTTGGGACTAGAGGTACCTGCCACCACGCCTGGCTAATTTTTTATGTTTTTAGTAGAGACGGGGTTTCACGGTGTTAGCCAGGATGGCCTCCATCTCCTGACCTTGTGATTTGCCCGCCTCGGCCTCCCAAAATGCTGGGATTACAAGTGTGAACCACCGCGCTGGGCCTTTTTTTTTTTTTTTTTTTGATACCGAGTTTCACTCTGTTGCCTAGGCTGAAGTGCAATGGCGTGATCTCGCCTCTTTGCAAATTCCGCCTCTAGGTTTCAAGCGATTATCCTGCCTCAGCCTCCCAAGTAGCTGGGATTACAAGGCACCCTGCCATCATGCCCGGCTAATTTTTGTATTTTTGTAGAGACAAGGTTTCACCATGTTGGCCAGGCTGGTCTTGAACTCTTGATCTCAGGTGATCCGCCCACCTGGGCCTCTCAAAAGTGCTGGGATTACAGGCGTGAGCTACTGCGCCAGGTCTAGGCAAGAGCTTTCTAACCGCTTCCTGTAAAGCACCTCAATATGCATCACTGTCATGTAAACTCAACTTAGTGTTAATAAACGTAGCTTTGGGAGGCGGAGGCAGGTGGATCACGAGGACAGAAGATCGAAACCATCCTGGCTAACACAGTGAAACCCCGTCTCTACTTAAAATACAAAACTAGCGGGGCGTGGTGTCATGCGCCTGTAATCCCAGCTTCTCTGGAGGCTGAGGCAGGAGAACCGCTTGAACCCGGGAGGCGGAGGTTGCAGTGAGCTGAGAGTGTGCCACTGCACTCAAGCCTGGCGACAGAGCGAGACTCCGTCTCAAAAATAAAAAGTAATTATATTGACTATCGGAATCAGTAAATCATCTCACTGAAAATAGTCTGAGTTGTTTTTAGGAGGATATGGTTATCCCTTATAAATATTTATTTTGCATTCCCTAAGTGATTAGGGAGGGCTTTAATAGTGTTTCTGTGGCTTCTTAAATATATGAGAACGAAAAAAATTGTGCTAGAACTTTTTCTGGATGTAAGTCCACACTTACATGCATTGCTGGATTCGAGTCTTAATAGGTAATTGTGTGACATCATCATTGCGTACCCTCTCAGTAACTCTAAAGAAATACATTTGTTCTTTAGGAAACCTATTAAATATCCCATAATGCAACATTAAAAATGACCTCTGGAACTGACTGCAGAAACTGCGCAGTTAGTAGGCTTGGTGTTCTGACGCAGATCTGGTGAGAGGCCTACGGAGGAAGAGACTCGACATGGAGCAGGTGTGACTAGGGATAGTGATTTAATAGATTTGGGCTGGGCATGGTGGCTCACGCCTGTAATCCCAGCACTTTGGGAGGGTGAGGCCGGCGAATCTCTTAAGCCCAGGAGTTTGAAACCAGCTTAGACAACATTGTGAGATCCCATCTCAATTTTTTTTTTTTTTTTTGAGAGGGAGTCTCGCTCTGTCGCCCAGGCTGGAGTGCAATGGCACGATCTCGGCTCACTGCAACCTCTGCCTCCGGGGTTCAAGCGATTCTCCTGCCTCAGCCTCCTGAAGAGCTGGGATTACAGGCACGCGCCACTATGCTTGGCTAATTTTTGTATTTTTAGTAGAAATGGGGTTTTACCATGTTGGCCAGGCTCGTTTCAAACTCCTGACCTCAAGTGATCCGCCCACCTCAGCTTCCCAAAGTGCTGGGATTACAGGCATGAGCCACTGCGCCCGGCTGAAAACACCTATATTTTAAATTTAAAATAATAAATGGGTCTGACCAGAAATGCCTGCCTCAAATTGCAGGACACATGACAAAGACCATCCTTACTTAAGATATTTTCAGTGTGCTATGGGTCTACCGGGATGTAACCCCATCATCAGCCAAGGCCCATCTGCACCCTGCTATAACTACTGGTAGATATCTTACCTGTCTCCCAAAAGGGATCCAACTGCTTTAGGTTCAAGGCACTTTTTTGGAATATTTAACAGGGAAAGAGCCTGGAACTAAAAACAGGTCTAACGCAAGATACCGCCACACGATGGCACTGCTTCCGTAGACCTGGAAAAGACGCGGGCGCGGGAGCTGGCGGGGGGGCGCTGGGCTCTGCGGGGTTGGGGAGTGGCGTGCGGCGGGAGGGCCCGCACCTCGAGGGGCCGGCGGAGGACACGATGTCGTGACTGCGTCTCCCCCATCTGCTCTGCTTTTGGCGAAGGGGTCGCGCCGCCCTTTCGGCCAGGACGCAGCAGCCGCGTCGCTGGGCCTCGACCCCCAGGGCCGGCCGGACCCGGGACCTCCGAGGAGAGCAGCGAGAACCGTCCCGCATTCCCCGAGGCGCCTGAGTGCGGTGCGAGCAGCCCTCCCCGCCTACCAGGCCGCCGCCTGGGGACCTCATGACGAGGCTGTTGGTGTCCCCACGTCCCGTCCCCCGCGCCTCTTCCCGCATCTGGTCCCACGGTGGAGGCGCGGGGCGAGGGTCTCACACGCGTGCCCACGGTCGGGGGGCGTCCCTGAACGCGCAGGTCCTCTCCCACGTGTCCCCCCCCCCCCGCCCTCCGGCGACAGGAGCCGGCCTGCGGCGCGCTTGCCGTGGCCAAGTCCTGGTTTTGATTTCACTTCCAGCCCCTAGGAGCGAGGAGGTTCCAAGCCCACAAACAGGAAGGAGAGAAGGCCCTGGAGTGCGGGCAGAGGGAGTGTCATTCCCAGCAGCGCAGCGCGGGCCGGCCCGGGCCGGGGAGGGGGCACTAGCGCGCATACCCTACTGCAACGCGCCTGGGGGTCCCCCGGGTCCGGGAGGGGGTCCAGGGGAGGAGCAGAGACAGGACGTGCCCCGGAAGGCTCGGGACAGCTCCGGGGGGCTCCCAGGGCGCCCCCGCCCCTTCCCCCTCGGCCCTGGGGCGCCCCCGCGGTGCCGGGGCGGGGCGTGCACGTCAGCCGGGGCTAGAAAAGGCGGCGGGGCTGGGCCCAGGGGGGTGACAGCCGCTCTTGGACGCAGAGCCCGGCTCGACGCCGCCATGAGCGCCGCGCTCTTCAGCCTGGACGGCCCGGCGCGCGGCGCGCCCTGGCCTGCGGAGCCTGCGCCCTTCTACGAGCCGGGCCGAGCGGGCAAGCTGGGTCGCGGGGCCGAGCCGGGGGCCCTAGGCGAGCCAGGGGCCGCCGCCCCCGCCATGTACGACGACGAGAGCGCCATCGACTTCAGCGCCTACATCGACTCCATGGCCGCCGTGCCCACCCTGGAGCTGTGCCACGACGAGCTATTCGCCGACCTCTTCAACAGCAATCACAAGGCGGGCGGCGCGGGGCCCCTGGAGCTTCTGCCCGGCGGCCCCGCGCGCCCCTTGGGCCCTGGCCCCGCCGCTCCGCGCCCGCTCAAGCGCGAGCCCGATTGGGGCGACGGCGACGCGCCCGGCTCGCTGCTGCCCGCGCAGGTGGCCGCGTGCGCACAGACCGTGGTGAGCCTGGCGGCCGCAGGGCAGCCCACACCGCCCACGTCGCCGGAGCCGCCGCGCAGCAGTCCCGGGCCGACCCCCGCGCCCGGCCCGGCCCGGGAGAAGAGCGCCGGCAAGAGGGGCCCGGACCGCGGCAGCCCCGAGTACCGGCAGCGGCGCGAGCGCAACAACATCGCGGTGCGCAAGAGCCGCGACAAGGCCAAGCGGCGCAACCAGGAGATGCAGCAGAAGCTGGTGGAGCTGTCCGCCGAGAACGAGAAGCTGCACCAGCGCGTGGAGCAGCTCACGCGGGACCTGGCCGGCCTCCGGCAGTTCTTCAAGCAGCTGCCCAGCCCGCCCTTCCTGCCGGCTGCCGGGACCGCAGACTGCCGGTAACTCGCGGCCGGGGCGGGAGAGACTCAGCAACGACCCATACCTCAGACTCGACGGCCCGGAGCGGAGCGCGCCCTGCCCGGGCGCAGCCAGAGCCACCGGGCACCCGCTGCAGTTTCTTGGGACATAGGAGCGCAAAGAAGCTACAGCCTGGACTTATACCACCACTGAACTGCGAGAGAAGCTAAACGTGTTTATTTTCCCTTAAATTATTTTTGTAATGGTAGCTTTTTCTACATCTTACTCCTGTTGATGCAGCTAAGGTACATTTGTAAAAAGAAAAAACCAGACTTTTCAGACCAACCCTTTGTATTGTAGATAAGAGGAAAAGACTGAGCATGCTCACTTTTTTATATTAATTTTTACAGTATTCGTAAGAATAAAGCAGCATTTGAAACCGCCCCTGCTTCCTATATTCGCAGTGACTGCCGCCCGCCCGCTGGTGGCGCAGGACCCGGCTGGGGAAGGGTGCGTTCCGGACCCGCAGCCAGCGAGCACCAGGGAGCCCGGGCGCCAGGTGTGTGTGTGGGCGGGCGGGGGGATGGGGAGTAGGCCTGAGCTGCTCAGGAGAGAGGGTCTGTGTCGCTTTTGAAACGCCCTAAAGGCTCCCTCCTAGTCTTATTTAACTTGCTTAAGCTCGGTGGAGCACGGCTGAGCTCAGGTAAGCTAGCAGTTTTCCAGCAGAAGGTGCGCTCCCCAAGAGGTGGGGAAGGGTTGGCTGTTTGGGGGGCCCCTGCTAAGAACAGTCCAAGAGCTCCCTAACTGTAGAGGCTGCTGGAAGGGCGAGGGGCAGAAGCCCGGCTGAATCATCTCCCACTTTCCCGGGACTTTGCTTTCATTTTCCTCAGTCTTGTGGACAGTCAAGATTTTCAAAAGTGCTCCAGAAAAGCCGGAATAGTCATGTAGTGGATTAAAAGGGCAGTCAAAAAACTGCTTTTAAGACCAGCTGTCTTGCCTGTAATTGCAATGTTTTAAGATTTAATTTTAAAAAAGCCTTCTGCCTTTACCCCAGGAACACTTGGTATCAGGCACCATTTCTTGGTCGTAGGCTGCTACGTGTTTCTTATTAACCATAGCCTGTCATGATTATATTTCTATGAGGGAGGCAACAAAATATAGTGTCCAAACATGATTAATTCTTGGTTTAAATCTCTGCCAGCAAAGCAAATGATAACGGACTGTTCCTTAGTCTGTGATCTTTGCTCTCCGTGCACATTACCCAGCCTGATTAAACAGGTGTGTGGTGGAGCCAGCTATCTCCACCACCATTCAGCAGAGCGACGATCAGACCGGTTCAGAGAGCTACACTTTATGGGTAACAGTTTCACCTCTGATACAGTTCCCTAGAACATTTTCCAAAAAGTAGTGAACTGCAAAGTGCTTAAGTTTGACATTTTATTGTAATAGAACAGTAATATAGTATGTGGCAAAGGTTTACGCTTTGCAGGGTATTCTTTGGGGGAATGTTAAAACAAATAACTAAGAAAAACATGCTCAATCCTGGTAAAATGTTCAACTTGTTAAAATTACAAATGAACAAAATTTTTTCTTCTCATATATTGCCTAAATACCAAATGAAGAGCTTAAGCTTAAGATTCAACGTGAAAACAAGAGTAAATATGTTCCTAAATTTGCAGGAAAAAACAGATAAAACTGTAGAAAAAGGTATTTTGATTTACAGTTCACAAAACTATATCTTAACATTTCCCCAGAAAAATACGTTTCAAGATCGGAAACTACATTCACTGTGTCCATAGTTAACAAGTAACTACCCCAAATCACCACCACCACCACCTCCCTTGCAGCCACATTGCAAAGTTCACAGATCCTGCGGCAACTCCTAGTGTTCTGCAGAGGCCCCTCCTGCACTCAGAAGCTCGATTTCCTCCAATCCAATGCAGCTGGTCGGGTGGGCGGTTACGGACTGGACGAAACAATTTAACAACCCCACCTCCTTTCCCAGGACACTCTTCACTTCGTAGCTCTACAGTGATAAAAGGCACGCTGGTTAAAGCAAACAGCCTGGGACATACTGTTCCCAACAACACGGAAAACCAGAGAGCCACAGTGGGAATGCCCTTTCCCCAGTCCACAACCTTCCACGCCTCAAATGGCTGAGAACAGTGGTAGGAAAGAGAAACAAATGAAGAGCTATTACATATATATATATCCATTTATTTTAGCAAGTGAAGGAACTACCCCATTTTGGTAAATGAATTCTATTTTTACTTGGGTGGGACATGATGCACACAGGCTCTGCTGGGAAGGCCACGGCTGGGCACACAGTGCCCACAGCTGTCTCCCACTTCCTTTAGGACACTTCCTCAATCTAGCAACACTTCCGGTCAAGGGATTTCCTGGTGCTTTGCCCTAAACTTCCTTCCTTAATAGGATCCCATTTCTTCTAGAGTTAAACTGGGCTAAAATCCTCTGTGTTTTTGTAATGAGACTTCGCTTTTTCTTCAAATTCTTTTTGGTTAGTCCCAGGTGAGTTTCATCTCCAGATAAGACAGGTACAGGGAGTCCTTGGCCCCCATCCCTGACGAAGCTGAGAGGGTGTGGTGCACCCCATTATAGATGAAGCTGCAGAATGCCGCTGCGGGTAGGGTTGAAAATAAAGCCTCAAAAGCACTGAGATATTGCAGCTCTGTCTTTCTGGGAGATTAAAGCCCTAGAAGGAAACGCCATTTGCAGTGTAATATCACGGGCACCCCACACCCCTCCTCTGTGCAAGGCACTCGTCAGTTGCTACAGCAGTTCTGTTTGGTGTCTATTAACTTATCCCTCCCATCATTATGGTGTCATGGCCAAAGAGACTGAGGCTGGAGAAGCCAGACAATGTGGCCAAAGCAGGCAGAGTGTGGCTCCTTGGTGCCCTTCCCTTCAAAAGTGCGTGTCTCACTGCCTTTCCCTGAGTTTGAGCTGGCTTCAGTGTCTGGCTTCTCATGAACAGAGTGCAGTGGAAGGGACACCAAGTGATGTTCCATGCTTGGTTAGGAAAGGTGCCCAGCTTCCAGCTGGCCCTTGGGATCCACACACATGCTGTGAGGGAGTCCAGCCAGAGCTGCAGCCTGGACATAGGAGCCTTCTGTGACTCCTGTCAACCTTGGGCGCTAATGCCCAGTGGAGCCAAGGGGAGCTATCCTGATGGAGCCCTGTCCAAACAAGAGTTCTGTGCACAGAATGAATATTGATGCCACCAAGTTTTGAGATGGTTTGTTTTGCAAAAATAAATGTCAGGATCAGTCTGGGATGTGAACGCTACTGATGCCAACTCGTGGGGGGACTTTTATTTTCCCATTTGTAAGATAGGTATGATGCCTATTCACTGTGTTTTGTCAAGAATTTTGGCTTCCTTGGTGAAAAAGAATAAAGTCAACAGAATGGTTTAATGTAATGGTGGGGGAAGTGGGTGTTACTGGTCAAGACAGGTGAAGAGACAGAACTTGGCGATGGAAGCTGAGGCCTTCCCAAGGGCTCTGAGGTGGCATGGATGGCAAGTGCAGCTGCTTGCTCGCTCCCAGCCACTGTGAGTAGAGCTGGGCATGGGGTAAAGAGCCTCCTAAGTTGTCTACTTCCAGGCTTGGAAGTTACCCCACAGTCCACTGGTGTTGGCCCTGAAACCAGTGCACCCAAAAAGGTGTTATTGAGGGGTTTATTACGAGCTCATGTGGGCCCGTCACTGAAGAGATGGCAGTGAGCAGGACAGACTCTCCAGGCTGCTGGACTGGCGGTGACACCAATGGGTACAGAAGCAGAAGCAGGGGGTCACCGCACGGGGAGGGAGGGTGGAGGTGGCATGCTGGACATCCTTCTGTCATCTTACAGTTTCAGTTAGTCTTGCATGTTTGTGCAAGTGTGAAACAGATGACCCTGTGGTCTTCTGGAGTAAAAGTACACAACTCTGACTTGGAAAAAGCCAGCAAAAAATCATTTATTTGTAAAATGTTAGGTTTGGCTATATTATCTGTAAATGGAGTTTAAAATTTTGTATTATTATTTTTTTTGAGACTGAGTCTTGCTCTGTCACCCAGGCTGGAATGGAGTGGTGTGAGCTCTGCTCACTGCAACCTCTGCCTCCTGGGTTCAAGCAATTCTCCTGCCTCAGCCTTCCACGTAGCTGGGATTATAGGCGCACACCACCATGCTGGCTAATTTTTATATTTTTAAGAGAGATGGGTTTTCACCATGTTGGCCAGGCTGGTCTCAAACTCCTGACCTCAGGTGATATGCCCAACTGGGCCTCCCAAAGTGCTGGGATTACAGGTGTCAGCCACTGTGCCCAAGTAATAAATCTTTTTTGTGTGGGAGAAATTAACATGGAGAGTGTTAAACAACCATATCAGCAGACTCCCAAGCACTATTCATATGAATGTGCGTCTGCACAGGTGTAAAATGTGCTCTCTCTTAAAAAGTCACTATATATGTTCCTTTAACTTTTCCTTTTCTGAAAGCTAAGGAAACAAACTTCAAGTTCCATGTCACAATAATGTTACTATTGAGAAATGAGATGCACAACTACAGACAATCCTATTGTTTTCACATCTGCAGCTTGAACACATTACAGTACAGGCATAAAGCTTAACACTCACATATCTTAACCGAAACAGTACATTTGCCCCAGGGAATGGAGTCACTGATCTTGTGGAAAGCCCCAATTTGATTCTCTGAATTTTGGTGAATGTGCATGCTCACCCAGAAAACTGACAGAATCCATACTGGGTATCTCTCAGCTAATGTCTCTACCTAGGCCTCTCTGGCACCTATCTTCTATCAGCTTCTTTCCAGATCTGCAGTAAAGACCTGATCAGCCACTGTGAGTAGAGCTGGGCATGGGGTAAAGAGCCGCCTAAGTTGTCTACTTCCAGGCTTGGAACTTACCCCACAGTCCACTGGTATTAGCCCTGAAACCAGAGCACCCAAAAAGGTGATATTAAGGCCGCTGCCACCCTCTGGCTCTCACCCAATGCATGCACATACACATACACACATGTACGCATATGTCAAGCAAATGTGCATACACAGCATAGTCAAGTGGACACATATGCACATGGGCATGGGCAAAAGTGCTCTGAAGCACACACACTGCAGAACGTGCACACACGTGCACTCAGGTACACACACCTTTGAGCTCTTTATAAGCAGGGCTTTTACCTATGGGAATATTCTAGTTGACAAGTTAAATGTATAGGAGGAACAAGCGCCTTAGCCAGAAGGAAACCAAGTGAAGGAAGGAAGATTTCTGCCAGGGTTCCTGGTCTCTGGATCTCTAAAGAGGGGTGGGGATCGGAAGGGGTGTCAAGCACTGTCCATTGCTGGAGGCTTCCTGGGTGGTGACCAGCTACGCCCAGCAGGCAGCTGCTGCCACAGCACTGCCCCGCCCTTCTGAGTAGCATGGAGCAGCTGGAGAGCTGTGTGCCATGCCCAGGTGTTGTTGGTTCAATCTGTTGAGGTTGTGGGTTTTGGTTCATTTTGTCATGCGTTCTCAAACGCGCATTTCAAATGCTTTCTCCCAACATTCTCCATCAAGATGCGTTCCCTGAAAACTCAGATCTGCCATCTTTAGCACCTACTCAAACCCCCCTAGTTGGAAACTTCTACCCGGTCAGCTGTGGGCAGTTCCCCCCTTTCTGGGCACTGCCTCCTCCTTTCTTCCTCCCTCCCCACAGGACTCAGACAAGGAGACAAGGAATTGGCCGACAGGCACCGCTGTGTGGTCGGTTGCCTGCTATACACTTAAACTTCCTTAAGGACAGAAAAGCACATGTGCTGTTCCCCATTATGCCCCTTGGGCTGGCTCCCAGCTCTGCAGGTGGTCACTCTGTGGGGCAACAATGACTTTCCCTCTGTGGAATGTCTTTGCCTTGGGCACTGCACTCATCCCCCTAGCAGGGAAATATGGGCACTACCTTGCTGGGACATTGGGAGGTTGAAGGGGGAAACGTGAGAATGCAGTAGGCTCAGTTCCTGGCCCGTGGTGATGACTCACCTTTTGTACCACTGGGGAACACTTGCTGATGAGCCTCCACAGTCCAGCCTCAGCATCAATCCCTGTGTGCTGGAGCTCGGGGACACTGAGGAGCTTTAAAGCTGGTGGGTGTTGTGCCAGGAAGGAGCAGAAACTGTTTTTTTTTTTTATTTTGAGTTGGAGTCTTGCTCTGTCGCCTAGGCTGGAGTATGGCACAATCTCGGCTCACTGCAACCTCTACCTCCCCAGTTCCAGTGATTTTCCTGCCTTAGCCTCCCAACCAAGTAGCTGGGGTTACAGATGAGCACCACCTCCCCCAGCTAATTTTTTTGTATTTTTAATAGAGATGTGGTTTCACCATGTTGGCCAGGCTGGTCTCGAATTCCTGACCTCAGGTGATCTGCCCGCCTCGGCCTCTCAAAGTGCTGGGATTACAGGCATGAGCCACCATGTCCAGCCGAAGAGCAGAAACTCTTTAGAGCACGCAGGTGATTCTAGTGTGTAGTCACTTGTGATCCTCAAAGATCCCGCTCACAGACTTATCCATCCAATTTAATCCAACTCTGATAGACATGGTTTAGATGAGAGAGGACAAACTGCTGCTCTACCTCATGGGGCTTCTGGCCCCTCCTGAGGTGCAGTGGGTGAGAGGGTGGCAGGGGTAGTGGGGCAGAGAGGAGTCTCCATAGGATAGGTCAAGTCACCACAAATTTGGGTTGGATACTTGGGAGGCTGAGGCGGGGGGATCGTTTGAGCCCAGGAGTTCGAGGCTGTAGTGAGCTTATGGTTGTGTCACTGCACTCCAGCCTGGATGACAGAGTAAGACTCTGCCTAAAAAAAATAAAAAAAGTATTCTGGCTAGACTCTGGCCGTGGGGACCCATTAGACAAAGACCCCTATTTGACCACAGAGCTCCAGGCACGACTGGCCTCCCCAGTCACCACACACCCTTCCAGTGTGGCCCAAGTCAGCTCCCTGGATGTGGAGCCCACTCTGGTTCCAGATGTCTCTTGTGAACTGGGGCTGTGCCCTGGGGCCACTGAGTGGCTGGTCCCTTTCTGTGGCTATTCCATGAGCCACTTGTGGTGCTTTTAAATGGCTTTGATATGACACAGGTGGCATCTCCAGGACACATGTCTCATTTATGAGGTTCATATTTCACACAGCAGAAACTCTTTGGCCCATCAATTATATATTTAGGTGGCTTTTCTTGGAGAAGCCACCCTGCTTTACTAAGCTTCACCACAGTGACTCTCAGGGCAGGACAGTCACATTGCCGGTTATTCAGAGTCTGGAATACCCAGTGTTTAAAAAAAGAAAGAAAGAAAAAAAAAAGCATCTTGGGGAATTCCATCCTATTAACATGACACCTTGGCAGTAGGACTCCAACCTCAAGAATGTGCTTCTGTAATCAAAGCCAGGGGACAGGGTCGGTGCAGTGGCTCATGCTCATGCCTGTAATCCCATCACTTTGGAAGCCCAAGGCGGGAGGGTCACCTGAGGTCAAGAGTTCCAGACCAGACTGGCCAGCATGGTGAAACCCAATCTCTACTAAAAATACAAAAATTAGCTGGGAGTTGTGGCTCATGCCTGTAGTCTCAGCTACTCGGGAGGGTGAAGCAGGAGAATCACTTGAACCTGGGAGGCAGAGGTTGCAGTGAGCCGAGATCATGTCACTGTGCTCTAGCCTGGACACAGAATGCGACTCTGTCTCAAAACAAATGAACAAACAACGAAAACCAAAACAAAACAAAAAGCCAGGGGACAGCTTCCTGCATCTACCTCAAGGATGATCCAAAATAACCTCATTTCCACAGAGGAAAGGAACCCATCAGCCTGAATGGCAGACGTATCTGCATTTCACTCTCGAGTATCTATACCACTTGCTAGTGGGATGGGTTGTAATGGAACACATTTGGGAGTGGGGGCTTCCTCTGGGGATGAGTTGCTCATGCAGGCTACCGAGTGTGGGGCCCCCTGGGCTGGGCCCCCTACACTTACCCCATCTTCACCGGCGGCAAACCTCAGCAGGGAGGAAATGCTGCGCTGCAACAGCTGCAAGAGCAGAAGCAGGGCTGGGTTAAACTTCTTCCAGTACAGTAAGTGCTCAAGTTAAATCACTCATTCCCAAAAATTAACATGTTACCTCCAAACCACCTGTCTTCAGAGCTTCAGTCTCACAGTCTTAGATCAAAGATGTGTTTTAACATGGAGAGACTGTGTTCACACAGGATGCATCCTCCCACCTTTCCAAGGGAAGCTCCTAGGACCTAGAGGGAGCTCCAGATGCAACCCATCCCAGCCGAGTCCCAGCGCCTCTGCAGGTGTGAGGAGGACGTGCACCTGTTTCAGCTCGGTCTCACCTTCCCTATGTTGGAGTGAGCTAGGAGTGAGTGCGTGCTCTGGCCTGGTTCCTACCTTGACCTTCACCCTGCACTGGGGTCTTGAGCGGCAGTCCAGGAAGACCTGCAGGTGCCTCTTGAGAATAGGAGATGTGACCACCCGGGAGCAGTCCCCACAGGAAAAGGCGCCTCTGGTACATGAAAAGCCAAGGAAAGACAAGGCCCCGGGAGGCACAAGTCAGGAAAGCTCCAGTGGGAGACATTTTCCTAAACGTGAGTGTCTGCTGAGATACAAAACGGGGCTTTACTCTCAGAAGCAAGTTTCTGAGACAGGACTGCAGCTGCCCGGACTCAGCCTGTCCAAGGGATGGACATTAGCTTCGAGTAGCACTGGCTAGAGGCCGATGAGGGGAGCAGAGGAGGGGATGCTGAGCCTCCCAGGAAGGGAAGTCAGGGCCTGGAAGGCCAGGTGTCAGGCTGCCCCCTGGCCTGGGAGAGAAAGTCGGCTCTCAGCTGCCAGCACAGTAACTGTTTTGTGCTACCATGCATGCCTGCACATGCACTCATCTCTTCCACACGGTCCAGTGATGGCTTGTGTAAGGCCACCAGCCCAGGCATGCCAAGGAGACATTTGCTCTTTGCTTTGTTTTGTTTTGAGATGGAGTCTCGCTCTCGCTCTGTCACCCAGGTTGGAGTGCAGTGGCATGATCTCAGCTCACTGCAACCTCCACCTCCCCCTGGCTCAAGAGATTCTCCCACTTCCGCCTCCAGAGTAGCTGGGACTACAGGTGTGTGCCATCATGCCTGGCTAATTTTTGTATTTTTAAAATTAATAGTAGAGATGAGGTTTCACCATCTTGGCCAGGCTGGTCTCGAACTCCTGACCTCAAGTGATCCACCTGATCCCCTCACCCACAGTACTGGGATTACAGGCGTGAGCCACTGTACCTGGCCAATCTTTGTTTATTTTTTTCTTTTTTTTTTTTTTGAGACAGAGTCTCACTCTGTCACCAGGCTGGAGTGCAGTGGTGCGATCTCAGCTCACTGCAACCTCTGACTCCCTGGTTCAAGAGATTCTTCTGCCTCAGCCTCCCGAGCAGCTGGGATTACGGGCACACGCCACCACGCCCAGCTAATTTTTGTATTTTTAGTAGACACTGGGTTTTGCCATGTTGGCTAGGATGGTCTGGATCTCCTGACCTCGTGATCCGCCTGCCTCAGCCTCCCAAAGTGCTGGGATTACAGACGTGAGCCACCGTGCCCAGCGTCTTTGCTTTTTTTTTTTTTGAGACAGAGTCTCACCCTGTCGCCCAGGCTGGAGTGCAGTGGTGCAATCTCAGCTCACTGTAAGCTCCTTGTCCCAGGTTCATGCCATTCTCCTGCCTCAGCCTCCTGAGTAGCTGGGACTACAGGCGCCCGCCACCACGCTCAGCTAATTTTTTGTATTTTTAGTAGAGACGGGGTTTCACTGTGTTAGCCAGGATGGTCTCGATCTCCTGACCTCATGATCCGCCTTGGCCTCCCAAAGTGCTGGGATTACAGGCGTGAGCCACTGTACCTGGCCACTTCTTCGTTTTTTAAGGAGCAGAAAAGTAATGAGCCTGTCCCTTTCTGTCACATGACACTGCACTTGGGAGGCCGGAGGACTGACTTCACAGGGATGGACTGCACTGCACTGACACTGGCCCAGACCCTGAGGGAGGGCAGCACAATGCGGTGGGTAAGGACATCTGTCCAGTAGCTGCTCACTGTAAACGTGGTCTCTGTAAACATCTGCACCTTTCACAAAAACCAGGCTATATAATCACCAAGTTTTTCTCACTTATTCATGTTTATCCTGTTTTTTTAATTCTCCTGACTGATAATAAAGGAGGTGGGGACAAAACCCAGCACTTCTATCTCATAACAGGAGCAGCTGCAAGAATAGCAGAAATCTCAGTAAGGAAAAACCACCGGGTCCCAGGGGCCTCTTTCCTTGCCACTCAGCAGAGGCAGAGGTTGCCCCTTGAGCTCTCGAGGGAGTCACCTAAGGCAGCAAGGCCCAGGTTCTGGGGGCTGGGTTGCTTCTGTGCCCTTTGGGTTCTAGGGCTTTCAGGACAGCCCCTGTCCCCTTACCTGTCTTCCGGCCTCTGTTCCAATCTCCCGTTGCCACACGTGTCACACACAGGCCATGAGAAAGCAGTGCTCTCGTCCACGCCAACCACAGTGCCTAGGCCCAAGAGAAGGGAAGCCCACCTCAGAGGCAGCTCTGCCCTCTCCGACTCCTTTGCTCCTCCACACGCAGAGGACAACATGAGGGGCCTCGTGATTTTTTCCTTACTTGTGAGTTTATATATATGTTCCTAAGCTTTTTATAATTTCCACTTATTATAAGTACAAAGAAAAATTATAACAATAAGAAGTACATTTTAAAACTTGCCTGCATATTACCACCTAACCGAAGTATTTTCGTTGGGATATTTTTCCAGATGCATAGGTAGTTACATCACCACAGCTGAGCTGGCCCTCAGTCCCTCAAACATTCCCCATATTGCATATTTAGGTCTGTGCTTTTTCTGTAGCACATTAATAGTATATAGACTCCTTAACACAGTAACGAGTGTTTGAGCTGTGATTATGCCACTGCACTCCAGCCTGGGTGACAGGGCAAGATCCTGTCCCCCACCCCCCGCCAAAAAAAAAAAAAGATGAAATAAATGGTAAATTGACAAATGGAAAAGACACCTGAGACGTGTGTCAGAGACACAACCCTGGGCATCCCAGAGGGTCATGGAAAGCTTCCTGAGGAAGGGAGTGAGGGGGTCCACAAAGCAACCAGGGCGGGCCACATGGGACCTCAGCATGGGGACTCTGCACACCATGGCAGGGCTGAGGCCGGGCAAGCACAGTTGGTCAGTGCTTGCTGGGGATTGGGATGGTCTGATTTTCTTGGATGTGAAGCACTGTAGATATCATCTTGAGACACGAGCAAATCGCAGACGTCCTTGTTGAAAAGTGGCAAAATTAGATGTTTCAAGAAAAAGTAAAATCTGAGTTTCTAGAAAAATAGAAGGCTCTTCCTTTCCACTCTTGGTGCAAAAAATTTAATTCCCCACTAGAACAAACATTGGGAGAAAAATTACCTTTAGAGGATAAATCAGAAATATGAGAATGAGTAGGCTTGGTTTATTAAAGTGCATTCATGCAATGCATACTTGAATGGCTTTTAAAAAATGAAAATAATAGATATTGATTTTGAAAAGGCTGCCCTAGCTAATGACATTGTCAAAGTGGGTCAAAGGGATGAAAAGCAAAGTCAATAAAGGCTCATAACGCAGCTGGAAAGCAGTGTTGACTAATTCACAACAGGCAGGTGCATGAGGAGGTGCAAGGGGAGAAAGGAGCGGCTGCATCCCCAAGACCATACTCATGAACTTGCCAGCAGTTTGCCATTACATCTTTACTTTGCTTATGTGCAGAAATGTCTTGTAATTAGGTTTAGGAAGGGTGTATTGCTAGCTACGAACACATCTTTTTAAAAAGGTCCTTTCAAAGGGACCTCAGGATGGGTGGGTCTGGCGCTCACCGCAGCCTGGTGCACACATTTCTTCAGTAACTTGAACTCTGCTATACCCTCTTCCTCCCTATCTCCTGACGGAAAGAAGTCAGGGCTCACAAGTCTTGTATTTAGAGGCTGGAGCCTGGGTTTAGACAGGAGTTCACCACTCTTTCCACAGAGATGTGAGCCTACTGCATCCCTTCCTGCAGTCCTGTGCCAGGTCCCATCGCTAGTAAGTGGTGGACAAAGAGGTGGTGAGCAGAGTGAGGAAGGGAAAACCAGCGCTGCCAAACGACTTCACCCCAGAAGACACAGCAGAGAGACATTTCCGCACACCCCAGAGCTGCCACTCAGGGGGAACAGAGACGAGGAGGCCTTGTGACACTAGCAAGGAGTGAGTGCCTACCCCAACCCTGTCACTGAGGCCTGGATGGACAGAGGGATGCTGCCAACTCTTAGTGAGTGACTGCTCCATGCTCAGAATACATTCAGGGTCCTTTTAAACTCTGCTCAGAGAAAACGTTCAGTACTCAGCCATCTGAGACCCAGACGCTCAGCTCGTTCAGCTGTTGAGAGAGCTGTCCAAACCCTAGCACCAACTCTGCAGAAGTGAAGGGGTCCCCTTGGAGCCATGCAGGGGACATGTCATCACCGAGACCTTCTGGACCAGGGCAGGGCAGAAGCGAGCAAAGCTGAGGTGCTGAGATGGGGGCAACTGCTATTGCCAAACAGCAGTAAGGACTCCAGCCTTGCCTGGATTTGATGGAGGTGGGCAGGCCCGTGGCTGGCAGGTGTGCAGGCTGAGGACTCTGTAGGAGCAGGTCACTGCCTAGCTGCTACCTTGCTATGGGCATTCCTGCATGTGAGGCTTGGATAATCTTTGTTATTTTGCAGCTGGGGGTTTGTTTTCTCTTAATGCCTAGTTGACTGGTTCTCATTAAAGGATCTGGCAGCACTCAGCCCTGCCTCTGTGATACGTCTGTTTACAAATCTTGAGCCCTATATGTGGGCCTGCAGGGCAGCTATAGAGTAGGCCTGGAAGCAGAAGAGGCCCACAGGGAATGGTACGTGAAAATGGTGAGATATGAGGAAAATGAAATGTCAGAAATTTGAATCTATATAGAGAAAGAAAGAGTATTAGAGAAGGAATAAATGAAGGTAAAATAAAATCTTTTACATTTCTAATTCTAAATTGATAGAAAAGATAGTAGTTTATTTAAATAATAATAATAATGTAATCAATGATTATACCTTTTGAGTAAGTGAAATGCATAACAGGAGTGTTACAAGGGATGGGAAAGAAAAAAAAAAAGAAATCAGGAACACTCTGATATAAGGCACTTGCATTACCTGTGAAGCAGGACAGTGTTATTTGAAAGTGGACTTGATTGGCTGTAAAGTGTATTGCAAACTCCACTAGAAAAACTTAAAAATCAGTATAATTGGACTGCGTGCGGTGGCTCACGCCTGTAATCCCGGCACTTTGGGAGGCCGAGGCAGTTGGATCACGAGGTCAGGAGATAGAGACCATCCTGGCTAACACGGTGAAACCCCGTCTCTACTAAAAATACAAAAAATTAGCCGGGTGTGGTGGCGGGCGCTTGTAGTCCCAGCTACTCGGGAGGCCGAGGCAGGAGAATGGTGTGAACCCAGGAGGTGGAGCTTGCAGTAAGCTGAGATCATGCCATTGCATTCCAGACTGGGCGACAGAGCGAGACTCTGTCTCAAAAAAAAAAAAAAAAAAAAGTATAATTGATATTTTGAAAGAAAAGAGAAAATGGAAACATAATGCTCAATAAAAATGAAAATAGTTAGAAAGGGAGTGGAAGACAAAAAAAAAAGAAGCCATGCAATAAATAGAAAAGTTATAAATACAGTTGACATTATCTCAGTTATATGAATAATCACTTTAAATGAGAATGGTCTCAATACACAAATTAAATAACAGAGACTATCAGAGTGAACGAAAGACAAGAACCAACTATATGTTGTTTATATAAAGACACGTGGCTAGCCACAATGGCTCACACTTGTAATCCCAGCACTTTGGAAGGCCAAGGCTGGGGGATTACTTGAGGTCAGGAGTTTGAGAGCAGCCTGGGCAACACAGTGAAACTCTGTCTCAACAACAACAACAACAACAAAAATCAACTGGGCATGGTGGTGCATGCCATCCCAGTGGTCCTAGCTACTTGGCAGGCTGACGTGGGAGTATTGCTTTTAGCTCAAGAGTTCAAGGTTACAGGAAGCTATGATCACACCAATGCACTCCAGCCTGGACGATCCCGTCTCAAAAACATTAAAACCAAAATATGCCCAGGAGTTTGAGAGCAGCCTGGACAACACAGCAAGACCCCATTCAAAAAAAGGATGAAAAAAACCAATAAAAAATCCAAAACACTTCTGGTTACAAGCATTTCAGATATGGGATACTCAACTTGTATCATCCTAATAATATAAATACCATTTATTGATTTTCTTCTTTTTTTTTAAATATACTAATAATGTTTATTGAGGGAATCAGGATAAAACTAAAATAACAGACAAAGTACGTAAGAAAGAGGGGTAATTGAAGTGAAGGCATTTTTTTTTTTAGGTGGACAGGAAGTATAATTTATTGGTGAGTATTAAGAGGGGGCAGCACAGTGGAAGCCCTCATGAGTGCAGGGCCTGCCACTTGTCCAGAGCGCCACGATTGGGAACGTACTTGACCCATCTGGGATGAGCCGCTTCTCAGCCACCATGTCTTCAAATTCATTGTCATTGAACTTGGTGAAGGCCCACTTCTTTGAGATGTGGATCTTCTGGCAGCTGGGGAGCTTGAACTTGGCCCTGCACAGGGCCTCAATCACATGCTCCTTGTTCTGCAGCTTGGTGCGGACGGACATAACTTGGCCAATGTGAACCCTGGCCACAGTGCCCTGGGGCTTTCCAATGGCACCATGCATGCCTGTTTGGAGCCTACACTGGGGTAGTGCAAGGTCAGAAACATGAACATCCATCTGAAAGGTCTGTCTCCAAGGTCCCTTAGAGCAACCCATACAACAGACAGGCTGCATCACTACCAGGGAAGCTGCTGTTTGCAGCCATTGCACACTGGGCCCCCATGAGGAAAGGAACTCAGTCGGCTTAATTGGCTGCAGACTGATTTTCATCTTTGAGAATCAATCTGTAGAAAATGTGTGCAAAGGTTAATTATAATTATACAACAGAATGTTACCAATCTTAAGAATATAAAGTGCAGATGCAAAGGCAGGTAGATGGAAAGGAAGAGTGTAATAAAAGAAGGGAAGGAGAGCTAGTATTATTTTCTTCCAAAGTGATACTATCTCCAGCAAATGGAACAACAAAACCCCTCTGGTTAACATCATAATCAATGGTGAGAAAGTACATGGTTAACCCTTAAGATTAAGAACAGGGCAAGGATGTTCCCACTACTGCTATTCTACATGGTACTGATAGTCCTAGCTAATGCAGTAAGACAAGAAAATAAAATAAAAGGTACACATATTGAGAAGAAAGAAAGAAAACTGTTCACAGATGACTTAGTTTTCTATGTAGAAAATCCCAAAGAAACAACAAAAAACCACTGGAACTACTAAGTGATTACAGCAAAGTTGCAGGGTTAATATCAAAAAGTTAATTGTTTTCCTATGAAATGCAATGAACGATTGGAATTTGAAATTAAAAACAATACTATTTACAATAGCAACAAAACAAATGAAATACTTCAGTATAAATCTAACAAAGTATGTATAAGATCTGTATGAGGAAAACTAAAAAACTCTTCTGAAAGATATCAAAGAAGATATAAATAAATACAGAGATATTCCATGTTCATGGATAAGAAGGCTCTAGTATTAACATGTCAGTTTTTCCCCACCTGATCTACAGACTCAACACTATCCCAAATCAAAATCTCATCAAGTTATTTTGTGGATATCAACAAATTGATTCTAAAGTTTATATGGAGAGGCAAAATGACCTAGAATAGCCAAGACAATATTGAAGAACAAGAACAAAGTTGGAAAACTGACAGCACCCAACTTCAGGACTTAAAAGTTGCAGTAATTGTCTGGGCACAGTGGCTCACACCTGTAATCCCAGCACTTTGGGAGGCCGGAGCAGGTGGCTCATGAGGTCAGGAGATCGAGACCATCCTGGCTAACATGGTGAAACCCTGTCTCTACTAAAAATACAAAAAAAAATTAGCTGGGCATGGTGGCGGGCGCCTGTAGTCCCAGCTACTCGGGAGGCTGAGGCAGAAGAACAGCATGAACCTGGGAGGCGGAGGTTGCAGTGAGCAGAGATCATGCCACTGCATGTCACTGGGTGACAGAGAGAGACTCCATCTCAAAACAAAAAAAAACAAAAACAAAAACAGAAACAACCCTCCCGCCCCAAAAACAGAACAGGCAAATTTCATAGAAACAAATAGTAGATTGGTGGTTTCCTAAGACTAGGGTGTGGGACGGTGGGTGGTAACGGGGCGTGAATGATAATAGGTGTGGGTTTTTGTTCTAAAATTAGATTGTAGTGATGTTTGCACAATTCTGTGAATACTAAAAACACTTTAAAGGAGTGAATTATAGGGCATTACTGAGTTATATAACTCCATAAAATTGTTTAAAATCTCCATGAACCCCAAACCGCTGAAATCCTCCTTTACAGAAATCAGTAAGGATTAATGTCCAAGAACGTTTATTACAGCCTTGTTTAATCATTGCAAAAACACGAGAGATTCTGGATGTCCATGAGTGGAGGGAGAGTTTATTCATATGAGGGGATGCTATGCAACTATTAACATCTTGAGTTGGATCTCTCTCCCCACCTGGACAGATATCCCTGCTACAGAGAAGCAAGTGGCAGAATAATGTGCAGTAAATCATCTGACTTGCAAGCACGCACACCCCCTCAAGGTGGGCAGCTGTGTCTCCTGGACGCGCCAGTGCAGCAGAAAGCCGGGGACAGAGGGCGGGCTGTTAACTTTCTCTTCATTTATTTTTCACTAGTTCCACTAGCCATGTATGACTTTTATTACTAAGTTTTATGAAGTTAAAAAAGAGAAAATATTAATGCTGTTTTCAGCTCCAGACTCGCATATCTAACCAGCTGCTGAAACATCTCAGATGTATGCAAAACATGCAAACTCTCCTGACAGAACTGAGAGTGTCCCCTTAAAGCTGACCTTGCCTGCCACATCCTACTTAATGAACAGCACTACCGTCACCTCATCTGAGCCAGGAGCTCAGAGGTCGTCAGATATATCTTCTGCCTCCATCTATGCCCAATTCATCACTCAACCTGCCGATTTCCCTAAGTCCACCCTTGGATTTCCTTCTCTACCGCTGCCCCCAATGCCATCCAGCCCCTTCACTCTGCTCTGCAGGGAGGACATCAGACCGGCTGCCTGTACCAATGACAAAGCACACTCCTGACACCACCAGCCTCAGCTTAGTCCCACCTCCATCTGGCTGCTTGTCCTGCCTCTTTCCGGACACCCCTGCTCAGCAGCTTTCTCATGCCAGTGGCCTTACGAAGTCCTGCTTTCTTCCCAGGAATGTTCCTTCTGCTCCATCCCTGACCTGAGTAGTCTCATCTATGCTTCAGAGCTCAGCTTGAGGCTCCTGTCTTTGGGAAGCCTTCCCTGAGCTCCCCACTAAGATGTGGGCCCAGGTATCAGTGGCTAGAGCACTCAGAGCCCGAGGATAGGCCTGTCTGTGTTCATCTGATTCACCTCCTTCTGTGCAGAATTGAGTTTGATACCAATAACAATTTCTGCTTTTGTTCTTTATGTATCCAGTGTCTGGAACTTGGCGGGCACTCCACAAATACTTGTTGAATAAATGAGTAAATGAATATAAAGCATAATAGTTAAGAAAGTATAAACACCAATTCCTGTGAGACAGCTGCTTACCTTGAACACTGCAGATGGAGTTGACAGGTGTGGCAGAGTCCAGACTGTCAAGCATCACTGGATCAGGCAGTTCACAGGAACTTGCACCAGAGACCATACTCAAAAGGGGTTTCTGAAGCAAGACAACAGTCCGTTCAGCACAAACAATCCGACCTGCCGACAGAGACACTTCAGGTTACTGAAGCCTTGAAGAAAAAGTGAATTGTGCTCATAATGGCAATCTCCTTTGCTACCCCTTGAGTCATGCAGGTGAAGGTGTAGTTATGGGACTGTGTCCAGCAGCACATGCATTGTGTGTACACATTCCCAAACCCCGTGAGCTAAGCTAAAGAAGCACTCAAAAGTGAGATTCAAGTCAATCCACAAACGGTAAATTATGTGGTATGTGAATTATGACTCAATAAAAATTTAAAAAGATAGCTTAGACAGGATTTTAGTGTGATCCCTGGAAAAAGGGGCTGGCTGATCTAAGTATATGCATTTACAATATTCTAGCTTTTGGTTTGTTTGTGGATTCTGCAGCAGTACAGGGTGCCACCAGAAGACAATTCTGGAGTGAGCAACAGCCATCTCCATGGAGCTGGTTCTGCCCAGGTAGCCGCTACAGGGTCAGTGAAAGCTGGAGGCTGGTACATGGGCCATGTCTGTGATGGGCTCCGTGAAGGTGCCGGCAGCGTCCAAGCAACATGGAGGCATCCAGAGGCCACAAGGGCTATTCTATGGGCACCGATCAGTCGCCCCTGCATCAAAGCTGTGGAGAAGCAAGCACACCCTGGTCACGGAGAGCATCCTTGAAGAAGAGGCTGTGAGGGGCAGCCCCAGCGAGTGCCTCCAGGACCTCAGAGCCCAGCACACACAAGGGGGCCACATAGACAAGCAGGGTTTTGGGGAGCTTGGGGTCACTCTCCTCTGGCGTTTGCAGAGTGACATCGGTTACCAGCAGCCAGATCTCCCTTTGCTCCAGAAGAAGCAGACTCTTCAGCTATAATTTGAAGACACAATAAAGATTATTATATCAAAAAATGTTTTAAAAGCACTTAAAAGCAAAAGTTATACATATACTAACAATTTAAGATATTATTTCAAAAACACTTTAAAACATACACTAGATTTTGCACATTTTGGTCACTAACCCCATGTGCCCTGGGTGCCTCCACTTTGCACCTGGTTAAAGGCTGCCTTGATTGGGAACAGGCCACCCTTCCCTGGCAGCATTCCATCTGTCCGCCGACATCCTCAGGCTGAATCCATTGTTCTTTTCCTCCTGATCCTCTGCTCATATACTTACAATGTTAATCACAACATTGTTTCCTGTCTAGTACATACATACTATTCTTTCTGGGCAGTTGTAAGTTTCTTGAGGGTTAGGAACAGATCTTACTTGCCCTCAGACTTTGTACAGGGCCTTGGTATAAAGCTGGTGTCACATATTTGTTGCATCTGCAACAGGTTTTATTATTTTCTTTTCTTCTTTCCTTCTATATTTTTTCATCTTTTTCTTATCTTCCAAACTTGTAATGCCTTTTCAATTTCCATTAAACTGGTATTCTGCCCCTTCCTTTTGGTCAGGGCTTAGGACTCAGTAGACGCAAATGGGGCCAAAGATGGTCAGCAGGGCCAGGGCCTGAGGATGTGGCTAGTTGGAGGTTCAGCTGGTGTTGCTGGCACAGTGTGGTCAGGCTGAGGATTCCACATGGCTGGTTAACAGGACTGGGCAGAGAAGGTCACTTGTGTGGTGCGTAGCTGAGGGTTGGGGTGAAGGAGGTGGCCTACATTGTCAGGAGGTTGATTACATACAGGAAATACGAATAAGTAATATTGAGGAAACTGAAGCCAAGCTTCTTGCTGTTGGAGAAGGGAGTTATACATATAGAAATAGGAAAACTTAGAATAAATTCTGTGGTAATGCTCTAGAGTTGGAAGTATTGGTATGAAATCATGATTTTAGATAGATAGAAATATAGAAGTAGATACAGTTGTGTATGTGTGTATGTGGATGAATATACACACACATTTCCTTCCTCTGTCCACTGAGATGGCATAGAGGCAATTATATCCCAATAGCAGGAAGCCCACCTAGAACCCGGATCTTGGCTTCTAAATACCATTCTTAACCAGGCACAATGGCATAAGCACTCAGGAGGCTGAGGTGAGAGGATTGCTTGAGCTCAGGAGTTTGAGGCTGTGGTGCACCAAGATCATGCCTGTGAATAGCCACTGCATTTCAGCTTAGTAAACATAGCAAGATGCCATCTCTGAAAAACTGAAACTAAAACTAAAAAAAACCAAAAACAAAAAAACCATTATCCATTAAAATCAACTAGAACTTCTTGAAAAGATGGCTGATTCCAGAGCACAGATAGCAAAAGATTAATCATGACATATCTTTCTGTGTCAGAAAATAAGGAGATACTCAAAGAATGATGGGCATGTGTCCAAAGGACACAGGAGCCAGCTTAAATATTGTAAAATTGAGCATCCAAATGAATACAGTAATAGACATAACTTGCTGAATAAAAGATGAATTCATTGGTCCATAAATATTTAATAAGTGGGCTGGGCACAGTGGCTCACGCCTGTAATCCCAGCAACTTGGGAGGCTGAGGTGGGAGGATTACCTGAGCCCAGGAGTTTGAGACCTGGCTCTATATAGTGAGACCCCATCTCTACAAAAAATAAAATAAAGCTGGGTGTGGTGGCAAGTACCTGTAGTCCTAGCTACTTGGGAGGCTGAGGTAGGAGAATTGTTTGGGCCCAAGAGGTCAATGTTGCAGTGAGCTGTGATTGTACCACTGCACTACAGCCTAGATGACAGAGCAAGACCGCCTTCTCAAAGAAAAAAAAAAAATTAAAAAAATTAGTGGGCCAAGCATGGTGGCTCACGCCTGCAATCCCAGCACTTTGGGAGGCCGAGGCAGGCGGATTACCTGAGGTTGGGAGCTGAAGACCTGCCTGACCAACATGGAGAAACCCTGTCTCTACTAAAAACACAAAATTAGCCAGGTGTGGTGGGGCATGGCTGTAATCCCAGCTACTCAGGAGGCTGAGGAAGGCTGCTTGAACCCGGGAGGCAGAGGTTGTGGTGAGCTGAGATTGCACCATTGCACTCCAGCCTGGGCAACAAGAGCGAAACTCCGTCTCAAAAAAAAAGAAAAAAAAAAATTGGTGAATATTTCAGGAAGGGCAAAGATTTCTATAAGGTTATCTGAGGGTGGGAGTTCTGACAACCTTCAAAGATTTTAGATGCTCTTTGTAAATATTCTGGATTTGGCCAGTGGTCTCTCTTTCAATCTATTAATGAACCAAAATGTTCTACTCTCCTTTGAAATTAACTATGAAATTATCTCTAGTACTGGGGTTATGAACAAAGTCAGTAACAATAACAGTCATCTGGAAAAAGACATCAGTAACTAATTAAAGCAGTACTACCAGGGAAGGTAGATAGTCGGTGCCAAGATGGCCGAATAGGAACAGCTCCAGCCTCCAGCTCCCAGTGTGAGCGACACAGAAGATGGGTGATTTCTGCATTTCCAACTGAGGTACCGGGTTCATCTCACTGGGGCGTGTCGGCCAGTGGGTGCAGGACAGTGGGCATAGCCCAACGAGTGAGAGTCGTAGCAGGGTGAGGCACTGCCTCACCCGGGAAGCACAAGGGAGAAAGGAATTCCCTTTACTAGCCAAGGGAAACCGTGAAACACAACACCTGGAAAATTGGGTCACTCACACCCTAATACTGCACTTTACCAAGTGTCTTAGCAAACAGCACACCAGGAGATTATATCCTGCGCCTGGCTGGGAGGGTCCCACACCCATGGAGCCTCCCTCACTGCTAGCACAGCAGTCTGAGATCGAACTGCAAGGCAGCAGCGAGGCTGGGTGAGGGGCGCCCGCCATTGCTAAGGCTTAAGTAGGTAAAGAAAGAGGCTGGGAAGCTTGAACTTGGTGGAGCCCACCGCAGCTCAAGGAGGCCTGCCCGCCTCTGTAGACTCCCCTTCTGGGGACAGGGCATAGCTAAACAAAAGGCAGCAGAAACCTCTGCAGATGTAAATGTCCCTCTCTGACAGCTCTGAAGAGAGCAGAAGTTCTCCCAGCACAGAGTTTGAGATCTGAGAACGGACAGACTGCCTGCTCAAGTGGGTCCCTGACCCCTGAGTAGCCTAACTGGGAGACATCCCTCACTAGGGGCAGACTGACACCCCACACCTCCCATGGCCAGGTACACCTCTGAGACAAAGCTTCCAGAGGAACAATCAGACAGCAACATTTGCTGTTCAGCAATATTCACTCTTCTGCAGCCTCCGCTGCTGATACCCAGGCAAACAGGGTCTGGGATGGACCTCGAGCAAACTCCAACAGACCTGCAGCTGAGGGTCCTGACTGTTAGAAGGAAAAATAGTAAACAGAAAGGACATCCACACCAAAACCCCATCTGTACGTCACCATCATCAAAGACCAAAGGTAGATAAAACCACAAAGATGGGGAAAAAGCAGTGCAGAAAAGCTGGAAATTCTAAAAATCAGAGGGCCTCTCCCCTCCAAAGGAACGCAGCTCCTCACCAGCAATGGAACAAAGCTGGATGGAGAATGACTTTGACAAGTTGAGAGAAGGCTTCAGTCCATCAAACTTCTCAGAGCTAAAGGAGGAATTACGAACCCAGCGCAAAGAAACTAAAAACCTTGAAAAAAGATTTGACAAATGCCTAACTAGAATAACCAATGTAGAGAAATCCTTAAACGACCTGATAGAGATGAAAACCATGACATGCGAACTACGTGACAAATGCACAAGCTTCAGTAACTGACTCAATCAACTGGAAGAAAGGGTATCAGTGACTGAAGATCAAAAGAATGAAATGAAGCGAGAAGAGAAGTTTAGAGAAAAAAGAGTAAAAAGAAATGAACAAAAACTCCAAGAAATATGGGACTATGTGAAAACACCAAACTACATCTGATTGTTGTACCTGAAAGTGACAGGGAGAATGGAACCAAGTTGGAAAACACTCTGCAGGATATTATCCAGGAGAACTTCCCCAACCTAGGAAGGCAGGCCAACATTCAAAATCGGGAAATACAGAGAACACCACAAAGATACTCCTCGAGAAGAACAACTCCAACACACATAATTATCAGATTCACGAAAGCTGAAATGAAGGAAAAAATGTTAAGGGCAGCCAGAGAGAAAGGTCGGGTTACCCACAAAGGGAAGCCCATCAGACTAACAGCGGATCTCTCGGCAGAAACTCTACAAGTCAGAAGAGAGTGGGGGCCAATATTCAACATGCTTAAAGAAATGAATTTTCAACCCAGAATTTCATATCCAGCCAAACTAAGTTTCATAAGCAAAGGAGGAATAAAATCCTTTACAGACGAGCAAATGCTGAGAGATTTTGTCACCACCAGGCCTGCCCTACAAGAGCTGCTGAGGGAAGCACTAAACATGGAAAGGAACGACCAGTACCAGCCACTGCAAAAACATGCCAAAATGTAAAGACCATCAATGCTAGGAAGAAACTGCATCAACTAATGAGCAAAATAACCAGCTAACATCATAATGACAGGATCAAGCTCACACATCACAATGTTAACCTTAAAGATAAATGGGCTTTTAGCTCCAATTAAAAGACACAGACTGGTAAATTGGATAAAGAGTCAAGACCCATCAGTTTGCTGTATTCAGGAGACCCATCTCACATCCTCCAGGGATGGAGGAAGATCTACCAAGCAAATGGAGAACAAAAAAAGCAGGGTTGCAATCCTGGTCTCTGATAAAACAGACTTTAAACCACCAAAGATCAAAAGAGACAAAGAAGGCCATTACATAATGGTAAAGGGATCAATTCATCAGGAAGAGCTAACTATCCTAAATATATATGCACCCAATATAGGAGCACCCAGATTCATAAAGCAAGTCCTTAGAGACTTACAAAGAGACTTGGACTCCCATACAATAATAATGGGAGACTTTTAACACCCCACTGTCAACATTAGACAGATCAACGAGACAGAAAGTCAAGAGGGATATCCAGGAATTGAACTCAGCTCTGCACCAAGTGGACCTATTAAACATCTACAGAACTCTCCACCCCATATCAACAGAACATACATTCTTCACAGCACCACATCGCACTTATTCCAAAATTGACCACATAGTTGGAAGTAAAGCACTCCTCAGCAAATGTGCAACAACAGAAATTTTAACAAACTGTCTCTCAGACCACAGTGCAATCAAACTAGAACTCAGGACTAAGAAACTCAATCAAAACCGCTCAACGACATGGAAACTGAACAACCTGCTGCTGAACGACTACTGGGTACATAACGAGATGAAGGCAGAAATAAAGATGTTCTTTGAAACCAATGAGAACAAAGATACAACACACCAGAATCTCTGGGACACATTTAAAGCAGTGTGTAGAGGGAAATTTATAGCACTAAATGCCCACAAGAGAAAGTAGGAAAGACCTAAAATGGACACTTTAACTTCACAATTAAAAGAACTAGAGAAGCAAGAGCAAACACATTCAAAAGCTAGAAGAAGGCAAGAAATAACTAAGATCAGAGCAGAACTGAAGGAGATAGAGACAAAAAACCCTCCAAAAAATCAACAAATCTAGGAGCTGGTTTTTTCAAAAGATCAACAAAATTGATAGACCGCTAGCAAGACTAACAAAGAAGAAAAGAGAGAAGAATCAAATAGATGCAATAAAAAATGCACCGACCCCACAGAAATACAAACTACCATCAGAGAATACTATAAACATCTCTACGCAAATAAACTAGACAACCTAGAAGAAATTGATAATTTCCTGGACATTTACACTCTCCCAAGACTAAACCAGGAAGAAGCTGAATCCCTGAATAGACCAATAGCAGGCTCTGAAATTGGCAATAATTAATAGCCTACCAACCAAAAAATGTCCAGGACCAGACGGATTCACAGCCAAATTCTACCAGAGGTACAAGGAGGAGCTGGTACCATTCCTTCTGAAACTATTCCAATCAATAGAAAAAGAGGGAATCCTCCCTAACTCATTTTACGAGGCCAACATCATCCTGATACCAAAGCCTGACAGAGATACAACAAAAAAAGAGAATTTTAGACCAATATCCCTGATGAACATCAATGCAAAAATCCTCAATAAAATACTGGCAAACCGAATCCAGCAGCACATCAAAAAGCTCATCCACGACCATCAAGTTGGCTTCATCCCTGGGATGCAAGGCTGCTTCAATATACAGAAATCAATAAACGTAATCCAGCATATAAACAGAACTAAAGACAAAAACCACATGGTTATCTCAATAGATGCAGAAAAGACCTTTGACAAAATTCAACAGCCCTTCATGCTAAAAACTCCCAGTAAATTCAGTATTGATGGAACGTACCTCAAAATAATAAGAGCTATTTATGACAAACCCACAGCCAATATCATACTGAATGAGCAAAAACTGGAAGCATTCCCTTTGAAAACTGGCAAAAGACAAGGATGCCCTCTCTCACCACTCCTATTCAACATAGTGTTGGAAGTTCTGGCTAGGGCAGTCAGGCAAGAGAAAGAAATAAAGGGTATTCACTTAGGAAAAGAAGAAGTCAAATTGTCCCTGTTTGCAGATGACATGATTGTATATTTAGAAAACCCCTCTCAGCCCAAAATCTCCTTAAGCTGATAAGCAACTTCAACAAAGTCTCAGGATACAAAATCAAGGTGCAAAAATCACAAGCATTCTTATACACCAGTAACAGACAAACAGAGAGCCACATCATGAATGGACTCTCATTCACAATAGCTTCAAAGAGAATAAAATACCTAGGAATCCAACTTACAAGGGATGTAAAGGACCTCTTCAAGGAGAACTACAAACCACTGCTCAGTGAAATAAAAGAGGACACAAACAAATGGAAGAATATACCATGCTCATGGATAGGAAGAATCAATATTGTGAAAATGGCCATACTGCCCAAGGTAATTTACAGATTCAATGCCATCCCCATCAAGCTACCAATGACTTTCTTCACAGAATTGGAAAAAACTGATTTAAAGTTCATATGGAACCAAAAAAGACCGCGCATTGCCAAGACAATCCTAAGCCAAAAGAACAAAGCTGGAGGCATCACGCTACCTGACTTCAAACTATACTACAAGGCTACAGTAACCAAAACAGCATGGTACTGGTACCAAAACAGAGATACAGACCAATGGAACAGAACAGAGCCCTCAGAAATAATACCACACATCTACAGCCATCTGATCTTTGACAGACCTGACAAAAACAAGAAATAGGGAAAGGATCCCCTATTTAATAAATGGTGCTGGGAAAATTGGCTAGCCATAAGTAGAAAGCTGAAACTGGATCCTTTCCTTACTCCTATAAGAAAATTAATTCAAGATGGATTAGAGACTTAAATGTTAGACCTAATACCATAAAAACCCTAGAAGAAAACCTAGGTAATACCATTCAGGACATAGGCATGGGCAAGGATTTCATGTCCAAAACACCAAAAGCAATGGCAACAAAAGTCAAAATTGACAAATGGGATCTAATTAAACTAAAGAGCTTCTGCACAGCAAAAGAAACTACTATCAGAGTGAACAGGCAACCTACCGAATGGGAGAACATTTTTGCAATCTACTCATCTGACAAAGGGCTAATATCCAGAACCTATAAAGAACTCAATCAGATTTACAAGAAAAAAACAAACAACCCCATCAAAAAGTGGGCAAAGGATATGAACAGACACTTCTCAAAAGAAGACATGCATACAGCCAACAGACACATGAAAAAATGCTCATCATCACTTGCCATCAGAGAAATGCAAATCAAAACCACAATGAGATACCATCTCACACCAGTTAGAATGGCAATCATTAAATAATCAGGAAACAGGTGCTGGAGAGGATGTGGAGAAATAGGAACACTTTTATACTGTTGGTGGGACTGTAAACTAGTGCAACCATTGTGGAAAACAGTGTGGCGATTCCTCAAGGATCTAGAACTAGAAATACCATTTGACCCAGCCATCCCATTACTGGGGATATACCCAAAGCATTATAAGTCATGCTGCTATAAAGACACATGCACACGTATGTTTATTGCGGCACTATTCACAGTAGCAAAGACTAGGAATCAACCCAAATGTCCATCTGTGACAGACTGGATTAAGAAAATGTGGCACATATACACCATGGAATACTATGCAGCCATAAAAAAGGACGAGTTCTTTTCCTTTGTAGGGACGTGGATGCAGCTGGAAACCATCACTCTCAGGAAACTATCGCAAGAACAGAAAACCAAACATCACATGTTCTCACTCATAGGTGGGAATTGAACAATGAGAACACCTGGACACAGGAAGGGGAACATCACACACTGGGGCCTGTTGTGGGGTTGGGGGAGCGGGGAGGAATAGCATTAGGAGATATACCTAATGTAAATGACGAGTTAATGGGTGCAGCACACCAACATGGCACATGTATACATATGTAACAAACCTGCACGTTGTGCACATGTACCTTAGAACATAAAGTATAATAAAAAAAATAGTGGGAAGGTGTAAGAGTTTAATCTACAATTACTTAATACAGTACAACAAAAAGGTATCAATGGCTTTATATTACTTTTTATCGCAGCTTATTATTTCCTTTATATTGACTAGATGTTATGTGAAACTTCTGAATAAGAGGCTGAAGACATTCAGGGGAGTAGTAAGTGTGGCAATTGTTAGCCATTTCTATTATTATTAACCATTAAGCATAAGCAGTGATTTTAAAGGAGAAATGAAATAAAGAGAATGCACTTATGAGTTGAAGCCAAGTGTGGGGCCCAACATATAAACTTCTTTTTTCTTCCAGTCAGATCTATTCACTGAGGTTCTTTTCAACCAGTTGTTGTTTTCACTAAATTTAATATCCCTTTATTTTTTCTTACAACCAGTGAGCAGGGAATAATCAATTACTTTGCATCAGGAGTTTGCAACAAAAACAAAATGTGTTGATCCAAGTGATGCTTGAAGTGGTAGAAAGATTAGGAAAACTATTTTCTAAATGCAGGCCACCTACTTTACCTCAATTCTGACTGTTGTTCTTATGCATTTTTTTCATTTAATAAAGTTATTTATTGAATACGTTCTCTGAGTCAGATATGTCAATTCTTGTGTCACCTAGAGGGATTTGTGTACCACATACCCATTTTTCTTCATTTTGTCTTATTCTTCTTGGGCTTAATAAAAACAAAAGCTTTGATGGGGAAAATGGAGTATGATAACACTGGAAATGTAGATGGTCACTCAGAGATATTTACAGAATCAAAATTCTGGTGTCTCAAGTTGGATAATGACTCCTTAATACATAAGGTGATATTAGAGTCTGGATGACTGCATGAGCCTTTCCGCCATTTAGTGTTATGTGAAATTTTCATCAATGTAACTTCATACATATTGAGACAGTATTGATTTCTAACATGAGTTTGTATTTATCTTGCAGCTGAGATTTTGGAGTGCAATACTTTTTCTGCTACTGATCTGCTAATTTAAAGAATGCTTGCTTTCTTTTAGCCAATTTTAGAAAATGTTAAAAATATTTAAGAGTTTTTTTTTTTTTTTTTTTTTTTCTCAGACAGGGTCTCACTCTGTCCCCCAGGCTGGAGTGCATGGCGCAATTTCAGCTCACTGCAACGCCTGCCTCCTGGGCTCAAGCAATTCTGCCTTAGCCTCCCAAGTAACTGGGACTACAGGAGCACAGCACCACACCCGGCTAATTTTTGTATTTCTTGCAGAGATGGGAATTTTCTATTTTGGCCAGGCTGGTCTTGAACTCCTGAGCTCAAGCAATCCACCTGCCTCAGCCTCCCAAACTGCTGGGATTACAGGAATGAGCCACAGTGCCTGGCCTTATTTAAGAGTTCTTATTGATAATTCTACTAGTATAGTATTAGTTTGAATTAAGCATTTAAAAAACATACCATGAAAGTTTATTTTTCTAGTTATTGTATATATAATAGTACATTCTCTTGTTGCAATCAGATTGCAAAGCTGATTATTCTTTTCTGTAACCTTTTAATAGAGGTTAAAGGTTACAACCTCTAACCTTTAACCTCAATGTGGTGAAACCCCATCTCTACTAAAAATATAAAAATTAGCTAGGCCTGATGGTGCACGCCTGTAATCCCAGATCCTCTGGAGGCTGAGGCATGAGAATTGCTTGAACCCAGTAGGCGGAGGTTGCAGTGTGCTGAGATCATACCACTGCACTCCAGCCTGAGTGATAGAGCATCTCAAAAAAAAAAAAAAAAAAATTGGTGAATATTTCAGGAAGGGCAAAGATTTCTGTAAGATTATCTGAGGTTGGAAGTTCTGACAATGTCCAAAAATTTTAGATGCTTTTGTAAATACTCTGGATTTGGCCAGTGGTCTCTCTTTCAATCTATTATTATACCAAAATGTTCTAATCTCCTTTGAAATTAACTACAAAATTATCTCTACTATTGGGGTTATGAACAAAGTCAGTAACAATAAAATCATCTGGAAAAAGACATCAGTAACTAATTAAAGCAGTACTACCACTACATTGCTAAAAGTTTATTAAAAATAGATTTCTTCTCTGTCCGGGCAGGGTGGCTCAGGCCTGTAATCCCAGCACTTTGGAAGGCCGAGGCGGGCAGATCACTTGAGGTCAGGAGTTTGAGACCAGCCTGGCCAACATGGTAAAACCCCATCTCCACTAAAAATACAAAAATTAGGCTGGGCGCCATGGCTTACACCTGTAATGCCAGCACTTTAGGAGGCAGAGGTGGGTGAATCACCTGAGGTCAGGAGTTTGAGACCAGCCTGGCCAACACTGTGAAACCCTGTCTCTACTAAAAATACAAAAATTAGCCAGCGTGGTGGTGCGTGTCTGTAATTCCAGCTACTTGGGAGGCGGATACAGGAGAATTGCTTGAACCTGGGAGGTGGAGGTTGCAGTGAGCCAAGGTCGCGCCACTACACTCCAACCTGGGCGACACAGAGAGACTCCGTCTCAAAAAACAAACAAAAATTAGCTGGGTGTAGTGGCAGATGCCTGTAATCCCAGCTACTCGAGAGGCTGAGGTAAGAAAATCTCTTGAACCTGGGAGGCAGAGGTTGCAGTGAGCCAAGATTGCGCCATTGCATTCCAACCTGGGCAACAGAGTGAGACTCTGTCTCAAAAAAAAAAATAAAAATAAATAAATAAATAAATAAACAAAAAATAAAAAGTCTTCTTATTCGTAATTGCCAAAACCCGGAAGCAACCACAATGTCCTTCAGTAGGTGAATGAATAACTAAACTGAACTATGTGGTACATCCAGAAAATGGAACATTATTCAGTGCTCAAAAGGAAACGGGCTATCTAGCCATGAAAAGTCATATTAAATGCATATTATTAAGTGAAAGAAGTCCATCTGAAAGGCTACAGATTGTAAGATGCCAACTTTATACAACATTCCGAAAAGGCAAAACTATGGAGATGGTAAAAATAAGAATGTTTGCCAGGGATTTGTGGGGAGGGGGAATAAACAGATGGAGCATAGGTTTTTAGCTCCATATGATACTATGATGGTAGATACATGTCATCACATATTTGTGCAAACCCATAAAATCACACCACCAAGAGTGAACCCTTATGTAAACTGTGAACTCTGGGTGAGTATGATGTATCAATGCAGGTTGATTAGTTGTAAGCAATGTGCCACCCTGGTAGGGATGTTGATAATGGGGAGGCTGTGCATGTGTGGGAGTAGAAAGTGTATGGAAAAATCTCTGTACCTTCCTCTCAATTTTGTTGTGAACCTAAAACTGCTCTAAAAGAAAAAACTCTAATAAAAATATTTATAGCCCTATGTAATCAGGAAAAGTTTTTTTTTTTTTTTTTTTTTTTTTTGAGATGGAGTCTCACTCTGTTGCCTAGGCTGGAGTGTAGTGGCACAATCTCAGCTCACTGCAACCTCCTCCTCCTGGGTTCAAGTGATTCTCCAGCCTCAGCCTCCTGGGCAGCTGGGATTACAGGCACCTGCCATCGTGCCCAGCTAATTTTTGTATTTTTGTAGAGATGGAGTTTTATCATAGTGGCCAGGCTGGTCTTGAACTCCTGACCTCAGCTGATCCACCTGCCTCAGCCTCCCAAAGTGCTGGGATTACAGGCATAAGCCACCACGCCCACCCCAGGAGAAGTATTTAAGCATAGATGATATAGACACCTATAATGCTAGTAATTAGGCAAAAATATTACCAATACAAATTTATCAGGAAAAAATAGATCTCTCCCACAAAAATATGCCCAATTAATTTTTGACAAAGGTGTAACAGCAATTTAATGGAGGAAGGATGATCTATCAACAAATGGTGCTGGAATGAATGGATATCCAAAGGTGAAAAAATTAACCTTGACCTAAACCATGCACCTTATACAAAACCCAACTCCAAATGCATCATGGACTTGGAAGGTAAAGTGTAAAATTAAATTTTCTAGAAAAGAACACAAAAGAATAACTTTGGGACTGATGATAGGCAAAGAGACTTGATTTCTCTTAGACTTGACAACAAAACTGTGATCTGTAAGAGAAAAATTTGGTAAATCTGACTGTATCAAAATTAAAAACTTCTACTATGTTAAAAAATCATTAAAAGGGTGAAAATACAATTTAGAAATCCTGAGAAAATATTTGCCAATCCTGTATCTGACAAAGGTTTTGTATTTAGAAAATAGAAATAACTTTAAAGACTCAACAATAAACCAACAAACAAGCAATCCAATTAGACAATGGGCAAAAGATGTGAACAGGCATTTTACCAAAGAGGACATATAGATAGCAAGTAAAAACATGAAAAGATGTTCAACATTATTAGTCCTTTGGATGAATCTCTAGATAATGCTGTTAGCCAACACCTTATATTTCTTTAATGAATTTTTTTCTGTTTTTAGACAGTCTCACTCTGTCACCCAGGCTGGAGTGCAATGGAGCGATCTTGGCTCACTTCAGCCTCTGCCTCTCCTGCCTCAGCCTCCTGAGTAGCTGGGACTACAGGCGTGCACCACCATACCCAGCTAATTTTTTGTAGTTTTAGTAGAGATGGGGTTTCACCATGTTGGATAGGCTGATCTCCAATTCCTGACCTCAGATGATCTACCTGCCTCAGCCTCCCAAAGTGCTGGTATTACAGGTGTGAGCCACAGCACCAGGCCGAGAAAACAATTTAAATAGAGACGGAGCCTCACTATGTTGGCCAAGGTGGTCTCGGGCTCCTGGCCTCAAGTGATCCTCCTGCCTCAACCTCCCAAAGTGCTGAGATTACAGGTGTGAGCCACTGTGCCGGGCCACTGCTAACACCTTGATTTTAGACTTCTGGCCTCCAGAAGTGTGAGAGAATACATTTCTATTGTTTTAAGCTATCTAGTTTTTGGAACTTTATATGATAATCCTAGGAAACTAATACAGATATATATTGCATGGTTCTAGTTATGTAACAACCATAAAACAACATAATTATAATGACAGAGAACATGTGAGTGGTTGCCAGGGGTAGGGATGAAAAAACGATCGACGTGGCTACAAAGGGCAACACGGGAATCGGTGGTGATGGCACAGCAGAGGATTCTGACTGCAGTGACGGTGATGCAAGGCTGTACATGTGACAAAACTGCACAGAAGCGCAAGCACACAAACACACAGAGTGCACACATGGATGCTGAAACCTGAATGTGCTCCATGGATTGTGCCTGTGTCAGTTTCTTGTTTTTTTGTTGTTGTTGTTGTTGAGACGGAGTCTCACTCTGTTGCCCAGACTGGAGTGCAGTGGCGTGATCTCGGCTCACTGCAAGCTCCGCCTCCCAGGTTCACGCCATTCTCCTGCCTCAGCCTCCCAAGTAGCTGGGACAACAGGCGCTTGCCACCGTGCACAGCTAATTTTTTTGTATTTTTAGTGGAGACAGGGTTTCCACTAAAAGTTAGCCAGGACCATTAGCCAGGATGGTCTCGATCTCCTGACCTTGTGATCTGCCCACCTTGGCCTCCCAAAGTGCTGGGATTACAGGCGTGAGCCACTGCGCCCAGCTGGTTTTGGTTTTTACTGTGGTTACTGTGGGTGTGGGGTATTAACATGGGGGTGGAGGGGTGCACCAGACCCCCCGGTATATTTCTTTGCAATCTACTGTGAAACTATAATCATTACAAAATAAAAGTTAAATATGAAAACTATCTTTTTCATCTTCATGACTTAGTCTTTAGTGTAATATAAATACAACTGAATCTGGTTCTTTTTCTTTTTTTTTTTTTGAGACAAGGTCTTACTCTGTCACCTAGGCTGGAGTGCAGTGGTGCAATCACAGCTCACTGCAGCAAACTCCTGGGCTCACGGGATCCTCCCACATCAGCCTCCCAAGTAGCTGAGATGATAGGCATGCAGCACCATGCCTGGCTAATTTTTTATTTTTTTGTAGAGATGGGGTTGTGCTTTGTTGCCCAGGCTGGTCTGGAACTCCTAGCCTCAAGAGATCCTCTAGCCTCAGCCTCCCAAAGTGCTAGGATAACAGGTGTGAGCCACCACACCTAGTCTAGGTCTGTTTTTATGGCTCGAGTTCCAGCAGTGACTCATGGTGCCATTCTGAAAGTCAACTCTCACTGCCAAGGATGCAGGCCACTGGCTTAACTACGGACTGGCCCCAGGACTCAGCTTATTTCAATTCCTTCTTGAGACAGCTGGTTTCTGGTGATTGTCTTACAAAAGCAGACTACAGGAGACAGATAGAATTTCAGTGGATCATGGAACCTGTTCCATTGGGTTCCAAGTCTTTGACTGTGTTGTGGCTATAGGACCACTGATCCTTAGGCACACATGCCCACTGGAAGTCATGCTCACTGAAAGCTGCACTTGCACTGGTGGGAGCCTGTTTTTTGGATAGGAGGTGATTAACATATCTTCTCTACCTCCCTGAAGGAGGACTCCTTCACAAGGCAAGGTGGATGACCTGCTTCACTCTTGGTCTTTCTTTGCCCCAGAGTTCCCCTCCAACTGGCTTTGGTGCAAGCATTTTGACACCTGCTTTCTTTACTTTCAACCTCAGTCTCAGCCAGAGGGCCATGGGCAGGAGTGTGAGCTGCAACTGCCACGTGGCTGCTATGAGGACAGCATTCTCCCTGTGGGTGAATGGCACCTTCACAGAGAGCCACCGCCTGGCCCATGACCCAGAAGAGCAGGAATGTGCCAGATGCCAAGGGCATCCCCACACACACTGACCCTTCTCAAGGTGAGCAGAGGAACGTGAAGGCAGTCTTAGGTCTCCTCAGGCTTGGAAAGTATGAGACATAGTACGTGCTCTGCCTCGTCCTTGCTGGGAGCCCTATCCTCGTATCTGCTGAGCTGGACACTGGGGTGCTCACAGGGAGTACCACTGAGGGACTCATGTCAGTCATTCTCTAATTCTTCATGAGAGGCACTGATCAGCTGTCAAATGATGAAAAGGGGAACAGATGAAGAGAAAACAAAGGAAAAAGGGTATTTCAAAACTCCTAAATTCATCCTAGAACAATCCAATATGGTGAGAGAATGTCACACCCATTTGACAGACAAGGACATGAGACAATGCAGTGAAGTACCTGCACAAGCTCAGCCAGCATGTGGTTGGGGGTAGGGGTGTGTTGCGTCCCTGCTCCACCCCCAGGGCTCCAGGTAACTGAAGGATTGTGGAGTCAGGAAGCACCATGGGACACTGGGCTGAGTAAGAGTTAGGAAACCCACGCCAGGCTCCACCAGGGTTTGGTTGTGTGTATCAGAGACAGCAGATACCAGGCCTAGCCTTGGTCTTCTCCACTTGGAATTAAGAACAGTGACACTATAGCTGCTGAGATAAAATGATACATACACGAGCATGGTTGGAAAATCTGAAAAATCTCTCACAGAAATTAAAGGTGAAGTATTGATAATAAAAAATAAAGAGCTGGCCGGGCACGGTGGCTCAAGCCTGTAATCCCAGCACTTTGGGAGGCCGAGACGGGCGGATCACGAGGTCAGGAGATCGAGACCATCCTGGCTAACACGGTGAAACCCCGTCTCTACTAAAAATACAAAAAAACTAGCTGGGCGAGGTGGCGGGCGCCTTTAGTCCCAGCTGCTCAGGAGGCTGAGGCAGGAGAATGGCGTGAACCCGGGAGGCAGAGCTTGCAGTGAGCTGAGATCCGGCCACTGCACTCCAGTCCGGCGACAGAGCAAGACTCCGCCTCAAAAAAAAAATAAAAATAAAAAAAAATAAAGAGCTAAATGTGGTTCATTTATATTCAAAACTCAGCCCTCTGATTTCCTTTCTGTGGGCAACACTCTATGCGCTGGCAAGCACTAGCTAATCCACAGGTTAAGCTGCAGAAACACACACACACTTTCTGCAGAGAAGGAAAGGAAAGGCAATTGACAGTTACTAGCATATCACCTAAAGCACACTCCTTACATCTGAAATGTAAAAATTAAATTGAGATAAAGCCTTAAAGTTCTTTCATATGATGATCATATGTATCAGCGCTGTGTTCTTGCGCAGCACCTACGGCATCCTTAGGTAACAAGCTTGCACCCTAATCGGTGGCTGTCAGTAGATGGCCCTCCCTTGTCTCCTCTCCCTGACACATACCACACTGCACATTCAGTACAACCTACAGGATGCCAGGAGACACAAGGGTTGTTTTTTTTTTCTGCGTCACAGTTCCTGTGCCCTCCAGCCATGCTCAGCACCTGAAGAACGTGAGCAAACCAAGGCCTGTGGGCTAATCCAGCCCGCCCCCTGCTTATGTGTGGCCTGTAAGCTAAGCATGGTTTTTATATTTATTCAAAGTTGTTACATTTTTAAATGGTTAAAAAACCATAAGAATATTTTGTGACAAGTAAAAATTAAGTTAAATTCAAATTTTGGTGTCTGTAAATAAAGATTTCTGAAACACAGCCCTGCTCATTCATTTGTGAATGACAACATGGCTGCTTTTGCACTGCAAGGTGGAGCTGAGTAGTTGCTATGAAAACCATACAACCCAAGAAGCCTAAAATATTGACTATCTGGCTCTTTACAGAAACAGTCTGCCCACTACTCCTGATGCAGATGGAAGAGGAGCTGATTTAACATGCTTGTGGTAACAATGATTTAATGATACTCGTATATATGCAACTCATCAAGAACTTGACTAGAAGTTAAGAAACATATTCTTTTAGTCACTCTCTTGTTCTTCCACTGTCTAAGAATGTTCAGAGAAATGCAAAGAATTTGTTCAAAATAAATGCACAACAGAAAATAACTCTGGATAACTTAAGCAGAAGAGAAAGGCTCCAAAACCAGGCAGCTGAATTGGGTTGTATGCAAGCATGAATGCTTTGTAGAGATTCATAACAAGCATGTAAGAGGAAATGGCACAAGGTCTGGGTGTACTTTAGCATATTTCATCAGCAAAAAGAAAAGTGAGGGGTGTGAGTGTCAGATCTTGATAACCAGGCATAGTATGATTAGAAGATAGCCCCTGGTCCACCCCCACCACTGTCCCCTGACTCAAGGTGCACTGGGGCACCTGGCCGAGGTTGCTGGCTGAGGTGCCAGCCTCCTGCCCTCCCTTGAGATGCCTTGCTAGGCAATTCCTGGGTATTCTGGCCTGGCTGGTAGCTGGTGATCCACTGACGGCCCAGGTGAGTGCAGGCATCTGGGGCCTGGTTTGCTCCACTTATACACACCCTCAAGGAGGCAATGTGTGGGGCACTCACTCTCTCCTGCACCATGGCAGATGCACCCAGTGCACATTGCCTATGAGTGGATAAGAGTTTAACAAATAGGATGTTCTCAATCCCTCTTGGATGATTAGATATACATGGATATTCCTCCATAAGGTAAGGGCCAGCAGAGGTTTCTTGCAGAATGTAGTCCATGCATTCAAACTGGCAAGCAGGTCTCCTTCCCTCCTCTACTCCTAGCTGATTGACAGCAAGCTCCTCTAGGCCGCTGCACCCTAGAATAGCCCGAGGCCTCATAGGGACCATGGAGGTGGTATGGGAGGGCTTTCAGTTTCGAAGGCTCTAAAAGTTCCCAGAAGTAGCTGAGCTCAATCCTGAGATTACCATTTCCACCACATAAATGAAGTTTCTGCATCTCTTTCCTTTCTTCAACCTGCCTAAGTGTCAGGAAAGAATGAAAATTACTGGGTTGAGAAGCTTTGGGGACAGGGTTGTACCTGGGTGTCTTATACCCCAGTGCTTAGCACAGTGGCTGGTAGTCTGCACCTGTAAAAGAAATGGATTTACTACCACTTCAGTATACGGGTCATACTTAACTGGACTTTAAAAACGCTCTTCTGTTTTGGCAATCTATTAATTTCCAAAGGAGATTGCCCTTTAACAAACCTCTAACACCGTGTGTGTGTGTGTGTGTGTGTGTGTGTGTGTGTGTGAGAGAGAGAGAGAGAGAGAGAGAGAAAGGGAGAGAGAGAGAGAGGCTGAGAGATTGAGAGACAGACTGAGATACTGAGACAGATTATTACCTGTGGTCTTTGGTAAATCACCCTGGCATAGAAACTGCAACGGGTACCAAGATTATTCATCTGGAAAGGAATTAGAAAAGGTTGGCAGCATTACACAAAGCACACAGACACAGCTAATACCTAAATAACTTGTTAGAAACAAAAACATTACCTGGATAATGTCTCTTAAGCAGCGGGCAACTGGAGGCTGGTAAAGCTTATAAATGGGGTCTCCGTCAATTATATCAATTTGTCCCAGATTTGGATGAGCTGTGAGGATGTAACATAAGGCTGGTGGAGGCAGATGAGTTTTTACCTGTTTACATGAGGCAAAACCAGAAGGTGAATGTATTGTTAAAAGACTCAAGCACATGATTAAAATCTCCTCTTTAATATATACATACTCGCTTACAGATGCATCCTCTCTCTGGAATGCTATACAAGGAATGGATTGCATTGTTTACTTCTGGGACCAAGTATAAGAACTTCCATACTTATGAACCTATTAATTCAAGATTTCATTTCAGAAATCTTTCAGGTTATACTGAAAATATCATCTAGAAATTACTTCCCCTTAAGTAATCTAGAAATGGCTTTTTTTTTTGTTTTTTGAGACAGAGTTTTGCTCTTGTTGGCTGGATTGCAATGGCGCCATCTCGGCTCACTGCAACCTCCGCCTCCTGGGTTCAAGTGATTCTTCTGCCTCAGCCTCCCGGGTAGCTGGGATTGCAGCCAAGCGCCACAATGCCTAGGTAATTTTGTATTTTCAGTAGAGACGGGGTTTCTCCATGTTGGTCAGGCTGGTCTCAAACTCTCGACCTCAGGTGATCCGCCTGGCTCGGCCTCCCAAATGCTGGGATTACAGGCATGAGCCACCGTGTGTTTTGACAACTACTATGCTGTTTGGCACAGTACAGGGTCACAGACTTAGCACTACTAAGATGTCAGCCACAACCTAAGGAAGACAGCCTCAGTTGTTTTGGGAGCTCTGGCCCAAAGCAGCAGCTGGTTAACCTGCTGGAAAAGGTTCAGGAGGGAGAGGAGGGAACACTTTTCATCCATTTTGCTTCTTCTGAGACACTATCATAGACAAGCAGTGCAATGGAAGTTCCTGGCTACCCAGGATGTTGTACGAATGTCTATGGATTGTATTGAGTTCCTGCTCCAATTGGTAACTGAATGTTGGTTCTATGAGTGACTAGAAGTTCGTGGGAAAAATTCTATATGTTTGCTTTAGTATGAGGCTGAGACCCCAATTGCTCCAACAGTATATAAGGGTTGTGGTTTACGCATTCATCATAAGTTAACTTCAAGAAAATGTTGTGCAGCACAGTAGGGAAGGCAGCCAGAGCTTGGTCTCCAGGGACCTGAATCCCAATCCTGGCTCATATTCATGCGTCACCACAAAGGAACTGGCTGCACGGGGGCTCCTTGTTGCCACTGGAGTGGGGGACATAGACCATGTGGGTGGCAGTGATGATGCCTGGCTTAGCACTTGGCATGGAGTAGTCCGCAACTGGGGAAGTTTTTCCAGTGCTAGGCTTACCTCTTCACAGGGCTGGTCACGGCCAGGTGTTTTCAGAGGTATCGCTGGGGGCCATAGGGTGTCAATCAAACTAAAAATCCCCGCTGTCCTGGAACAAGGAAAGTTAACAGTATTAATCATCAGACATCCCTTACTGAGTACTAGGCCAGTGAGCTGGTGGAATGCTTAACAGCCTCTGATGCCTAAGGCCATGGAACTACAATTCGAGATGTGTGGCAATTCAGATGGGGAAGAAAGAAGGCACACAGACAGATGGACAGACACTGTGAGAAACCAACTGCACAACAGGAACTTGCTTACTAAATTAGGATCCATCCACACAGTGAAATATTATACAGTCACTGAAATGGTTACAAAGAAAATATTTATGGACATGGAAACACATTTGTGATACCCTGCTAAGAAAAAAGCAGGCAACAAATTAACTCTCTCACTCTGTGTGTGTGTGTGTGTGTGTGTGTGTATGTGTATCTATGCATGCATCTATATATATATGTTAAGCCAAAGGAAAAGACTGAAGCCTATAAGAATGTTTTTAGTGGTTATCTGAGTAGAGTTTGGAGGTGATATTTACTTTCTTCCTTTGGATTGGGTATTTTGTATATTTTCCCCAAACAGATATGTATTACATGTAAGAAAAGTTATCTGAGCTGGGTGTGGTGGCTCACGCCTACATCCCAGCACTTTGGGAGGCTGAGGTGGATGGCTCACCTGAGGTCAGCAGTTCGGGACCAGCCTGGCCAACACGGTGAAACCCTGTCTCTACTAAAAATACAAAAATTAGCCAGGCATGGTGGCAGATGCCTATAATCCCAGCTACTCGGGAGGCTGAGGCAGGAGAATCTCTTGAACCTGGTAGGCGGAGGTTGCAGTGAGCCGAGATCACGTCATTGCACTACAGCTAGGCAACAAGAGCCAAATTCCGTCACACACACAAAAAAGAAAAGTTATCTGAAGTAAAATATATAGAAGGACACAAAAGGACAACACTGTTATGATTTCAGTTATATGGTTCTCACCTTAGATCTGATTGCACTTCCGAGCCCTGGCTCTAACCTTTACCTGAGCCCCTTGTTAACAGAGATGGGAAACAGCAGGGCTCCTGGAGTCAAGAAACCCATCTTGCTTAAGCTCTGCCTTTCATACACTGTGAGACCTTGAGAAAATGCTTGGATCTTACATCAGCCCTTCTGGGAAACTGGGGGTTGCTGTTGGCATTATTGCAAGGAGTAAAGGAAGTAAAGAACATATGTGCAGCACCTACTAGGGTTTCTATACTCAGAGTGAGTATCCAACACATGATGATATTACTATAGTTACCAGTATTGTCATTGCTAAAGCCATAAACTTTTATGCTGTTTTTTGCTCAAAAATCTGCCCAGTTTAAGACAGAATTTTAATCCTAGTGTTACTCTGTGAAGAAACCGAGTAAAATTAGGGTATGATAAAAGATGAGTGTAAAAAAAGGTCTTTATACAGTATAGAAAAATAAACAACCCTTTCCAGATAGTGACAGAGTGCTTATCAATTTTCCTAAAATTTTGGAGTTTCCCAAAAAGTGTTCTGTGAAGTGTAACCCATGAGAACAGAACTCCCTGCCTGTTGCTGTGTGGTGCATCTGTGGCTGGCAGGACCCTAACACGCTACAGTGGGACTGGACATGGCAGAGGGCCTGGAGAGCTCCGTGTAAAAGGCACCTGTGGCATACTGTTTTAAACTAAAGCTTCTCCCATTTATAACCATGAAACCCTTTTTGGTGTCATCACTAACAATGTCCTGAGAAACTAGTGTTCCCTTGGAATTCTCTTTGAGAAATGCTGTTCGAGAAGCACACAGCCATAGGAAAGTTCTATTTGAATTTAATGACTTTTATTTAGAGGATGGTACCAGCTAATTAAAAAAGTTTAGATATATTATACATTTATACTTAATGCACGATGCTTAGCTGAAGAATGGCTATGAGTTAAATAAAATGCTTAGTCTCATAAAAAATCAGCTTCTCCACTGTTTTTAAAAACTATTTTTAAAATAGATAATGGTTTGGATGGCCACTGTTGCCTTGTGAAGCAGAGTTGTCTGAGGCCAGCTAACACATTCAAATGACTCCCGCTTCTGCTGGGCATAGACTTGGTGCAGAAACTCACTTTTGGCACAGTTAAAAAGTGTATTGTTCCTCCCACTGCAATTCATTCTTTACTATTCATTTGGTTACACAGGAAACATTCTTTTAAAAAAGTGATCCTTTAAAAATGTTTAAGAAACAAACAGTCTGACAGGGGAGTGGCTACCATAAGTCTGTCTTTTCAAAAATTAATAAACATTTTTTATTTAAAAAGTTTAAAATGTAAAGTAAATGTTTAGAGAAAAAGGGGACATACAGATTAATTCATTATACTTATGATTTGATAACATCATTATGTTGGAATAAATTTCTTGGGGTATACCTTAATTTATAGATTGGATAAAATGAGTCTGTAGACAAATTTTGGTCATTAATCTGTGACAACAAAAGTCTGTGGAGCAGACAAGGAGAGAAGCAGGGCCAGCTGTCCTACCCACCAGGTCCCCAGTTTGGCAGGCTCTGCAGTGGTCAGCAGCTCTCCCAGCAGCTCCCACAAGACTCCCAGAGAGCATGGGTGGAGGTCAACTCAGCTACCCATCACTGAAGGGAGAGCCATGTTTCCCATCACACTCAGTCACAGTTCATCTGACCTCTAAAAATCGGCTGTATTTGAAGAGCAGCGAGAAGAGGGCTGGGGAGTGGTGCAGAACATGCGAAGGAAGGTGACAGCATGGCACATGGCACAGGCAGGGAACGGGGACAGCCTGGGAGCCTCCTCTGTGCACTCACTTGGGGGCTGCGGCAGACCCACCTGCATGCACAGGCTGTAGAACACGCAGCTGCTCCTGGAGGCGGGAGGAGGGAGGTAGGAGGCCTGGCGGGACCCAATAAGAGCTTTCCTAAAGTCATGCTCAGGAACCTGAAAGACTTTCAGCGCTATGTTTTTATTATAGTAACCAGTGTACTTTTTAAGTGGAAAGATATCAAGATCTATACACATGTTAAAGTTATATCTACCAAGTTATACTTAAAATGGTTGAAATTGTAAATTTTATAGTACGTTATTTTACCATAATGAAAATTATATTTAACAGAAAAATAAATACTAAGTGTTTTTTATTTTCTTTTTCTTTTTTAACAGGGTCTCTTGCTCTGTAATACAGGCTGGAGTGGCACAATCATGGCTCACTGAGGCCAACCCTAAGACTGTTTTCGAGTCTTCCACATTCTTTAAAGCAAGGCCAACCTGACATGTGACTAGTCAATGAAGTGTAACAGGCACTTTCTAAGAACATGTTCTCACTTATAAAAAAGCCCTTGGAGACACCCCTCAAGAGAGACAGAGTAAGGATGGGGGCACCACATCATTTACATCTCATGAGGGCCCCATGGAAAGGTTGAGACTCAGCTGTACTGGAGATGACTGGTATGCAGAAGGGGGTCCTGCCAACTCACGTCCTCCAGGGCTGAACCTGCACACTCCAACCCCATGACACTGCGGGTGATGTGCATTTGCTCAGAAGAATGCTGGCCACAGACTTGGATAGAGAGGATACTGTCCACCTTCTACAGTGGAAATTCCAAATCTCTCTCAGCTTCATCTTCCTCCCTTGTAGGATTCTGTGATTCTCTAATTCCTAGTGCTGCTGCTGTCCCTCGCTGACATGTGCCTCTGTTTGAGGAGGAAAGATGGTTCCAAAGTCTCCAGTGTTAGGTGTGGGTGGTGAAGCAGACACCTTTCTATGCGAGCATGGCAGCATGGGGTGCTAGAAACAGTCAGCCATCTGCGATAAGTGCCTTCTGCAGGCTGACAGGTGAGTTTGCCTGACTGAAGACTTTTTGTGTTACAAAGTGCTCTCTGGTGCTATTTCCAATGTATTCGTAACGAAAAATTTACAAAGACAGAGCCACTAACTTTAATTTTAAAAACATTTTCAAATTTGTTGTTTTAGTAATTACTAGATCCTTGAGAGAGAAAAAAATACTCTAAACATTATAAAGGATTAGGAATAAACAGATGGAGATATTTACACGAAGCAAAGTTAACTTATTTCTTAGAATGAAAAAAAAAAATCAATGTTCTTGCCTGAATTCTGTTGTTGTTAACATATTTTGGAAGCTGTCAAAATCTAAGTAGAAAACAAACCACAAAGGAAGAGAACCAACTTGAGACCATCTTCAGAAAAAATTTACAAATTCAGTTCAAGAGTCAGAAGTGATCTCAAAGGACAGATGTTTCTCCTGAGTAAACTAGAGCCAAGGTTTCCCATCCTGCGACAAGAAAGGTGCATGGAAATGAGTAAGCTACACAGGTGCAGATAACTTTAACTGGGTACCTCCATTTCCTGAATTCCTAAAAAGGCAGCCCCAGTATCACGTATGAGCTCAGAAGTGAGGATGGGGCAAGTCCTGGGGCAATGGAAATCGTCGGCAGACCAAGAAGAGAGTGGGAGTGGCACCACGCCCAAGAGAAGTCTAAGAAATACACAACAGAGGAAGGAAGCAGAGTTCTCGCCTCACTGCCATGGAAACAATGCTAAATTTACATATTTCTACACACATTTTATGGATATTTTGGTGCGGCAAATGATCTACTTCCTCTGGCCTCATTATAGCTGGTATTAATTATCTTGACTGGTAGATGACAAATGTCATTTGGAAAACCAACCATTCAAAGTAAAGGTAACCAAGATTTCCATACTTCAGTCCACCGGAAGAAAGTAAATATGGAAAATCTTGTTTGCGCACCGGAACATTAGCTGATATTATCAATTTGCTTACCTATTCTCTAAGTTACTTCAGGGGTTATTTTTTCCATCTGATACTGTCTCATCCAGCTAACTCTCAAATCTTCACAGGGCAATTTAAAACTGCCTGAACCACTTTCTTTTGGGTGTGGATAGAGTGGAATTTGCTTTAGGAGATTTAAGCCACAATGGTGCTGTGGACAACAGAAAACGGAGAGATAACAAGGAAGCACCTGGCCCATGATGGACTCATCCTCACAGAGCTTGGAATCATTTTTTTTTTTTAACCAAGCAAGTATTTTGGGTATAAAATGTTCTTAAAATTTGTCATGTTGCTGCTAACTTCTCTGTACCTGTCACTGTTGTAGAACTCATACCTCTCCAAGAGAGTTCATTTGGACAGTGGAATACTTTAGACCAGTCATTCTTAAAGTGGGGTCTGGGGGTCGCTGGAGGTTCCGAGAGCCTTTCAGGCAGCCTACAAGGCCAAAACTGTTTTCTGCCAAGCCTTTATTTTTCTTTCTTACTTCCATTCTCTCATGAGTGTACAGTGTTATTTTCTAGAGGCCCATGATGTGTGATATTACAACAGATTGTAGGCGGAGCACAGATGATAATCCATCATCTCCTGTTCAACCAGTGAAGAGACCTGCAAAATACAGGGCAATGCAACTCTCATCGCTAAATATTTGTTTTTGTGTTTTAGGAAATATTTTTCATAAAAAATGTTATTTAGGTCATCATATAATGGGTTGATTATAGATGCTTTTAGGTAAATCAATGTGTTAAATCTTTTTCAGTTTTAATTTCTAATAAGGTAAACACTGAGTAACATATTTTTTTAAAAAAACCTCTTTGGGCCCTCATTACTTTTTTATATTACACACACACACACACACACACACACACACACACACACACACACCAAATACATATATTTCTTGGAGATAGAGTCTTGCTCTGTCACCCAGGCTGGAGTGCAGTGGTGTGACCTCCTGGGTTCAAGCAATCCTCTAGCCTTAGCCTCCCAAGTAGCTAGGACTACAGGTATGTACCACTATTCCTAGCTAATTTTTTAAATTTTTCGTACAGATGGGGTTTCACTATGTTTCCCAGACTGGTCTCAAATGTTTGGCCTCAAGTGATCCTCCTGCCTTGGCCTCCCAAAGTGCTAGGATTATAGTTGTCAGCCATCATGACTGGCCAGCCCTCATTCATTTTTATTTGTTTCTTTCCTCCCTGCTTGTCTTTTACATGGTCCTGTTCTTTAGATTGTCTCACCTCTCTGACTGTCTCCCTTTCCTCCCCAGTGCTGGCCACACACTACACATCTTCCCCGACACAGCAGGGTCTCTACATGCCAGAGACAACAGACTTCAGACATATCTGGTAGGCTGTATTTTAAGATATAATCTCAATGCAGTCTAAGAAACAATTTCCTATTTGCTGATGAATCATTATTAATAGTGTCCAATAAACTTAGATAGGAGTCCTATTTTGAGTTGCAAAGGTAACTTCCCATTCATTGTAAAATTAGGTCAATGCATGTGTGTTATTTATAAAGAATGTAACACTTCCTATAACTCCATTCTTTCCTGTGGCTCCACACTCAACATAAAAATAGTAGTTTTAGGAGCAGACCAACGTGCAGTGTTGAGAAAGACCTGTGGAGACTCTGAGGAAGTCTCTCTGGACCGGAAAGGAGCTCTTCATGTGGCTCCTGGGGCTAGGGCCAGCCTCCCACACTCCCACCCTGGAGGTCCACCTCTGAGAAGGGCTCTTGGCACTGCTGTGGCTCCCACTACATGAATGTCACATCGGTGCCAAAGAAAACAGCAAAGGCCGAGCAGTCTTGAAGAGGCACTTCCTGTAACAATCACTGTTGGGTTTTGTACAAGGGCATAGGTGAGAAGAGGCAGAGAAGTCACCCCTGATGCCACTCCGAGGTGCCTCTGCCCCACCTCACCCTCTGTTCCAGGGCTGGTCACCACCGAGATCCTCTAGTTTAGTTAGTGCTGCCTGTTTTGTGTCCTCACGAGAATGTGAACCTCCTGAGGGCAGGCTCTGTGTATCTGTTCTCTGTGGAATCCCAGTGCCTAGATGAGTCTGGTTCCTGGGAGGCGCATAACACTGGCATGGCATGAGGCCATGAATCTGGCATGCTAGCTAGCAGGGCCGGCAAGACTCTTTAATCCCACCAGCCAGTACTGCACAGTGAGGACACATGGCATTTCAGCAATGCCAGCACCTGCCACATATCACAAGTGTCCTTCAATGCTTCAGTCTGAGAACTTTTCATGAGCCCTGATTTCTTCTGTAAGAAACCCATGGCTTCTGATAAATTTCTTTAACCTGAATTCCCTTGTTCATTTCATTCATTTAATATTAAACTCTAGGCTAGTTGGAGATACAGTTTAGGTATATAATTAAGAAGTAAAAATAATGCCTTCCAGAAGACAGCTTATCTCCTTTTATGTCACCCTTATATACACAAAAAACAACCCTGAGTGAATTAAACTTTTGCCTCGATACTGAAATGGATTTCCTCCAACAAGGTTTGTTCTGCTAGGTAGACAGCAACAAATAACTCAAGAGATCATGAACAAACTGGCAGGAGCCATGGAAACCTTGAGACTCTAACAAGATTAGATTTTTTTTTTTTTTTTTTTTTTTTTTTTTTTTTGAGACGGAGTCTTGCTCTGTCGCCCAGGCTAGAGTGCAGTGGCCGGATCTCAGCTCACCGCAACCTCTGCCTCCTGGGTTCACGCCATTCTCCTGCCTCAGCCTCCCGAGTGGCTGGGACCACAGGCGCCCACCACCTCGCCCGGCTAATTTTTTGTATTTTTTAGTAGAGACGGGGTTTCACCGTGTTAGCCAGGAGGGTCTCGATCTCCTGACCTCGTGATCCACCCGTCTCGGCCTCCCAAAGTGCTGGGATTACAGGCTTGAGCCACCGCGCCCGGCCACAAGATTAGATTTGCAGTGATTAAAATGTACCATTAGGCTGGTGGGATGGTAAAATGAGGCCATTACTCTGGAAAACTGTGTGGCAGCAATCCAGCCATTCATCTCTTTGCTGTCTATCCAAGAGAACTGGAACTTACATCCACACAGAAACTTGCATATGAATGTTCGCAGCAGGATTATTCAAGATACCCAGAAAGTAGAAACAACCCAAATGTCCATCAACTGTTGAATGGATAAATTTGATGTATCTATGTCATGAAATATTCAACCAGAAAAAGAATGAAATTCTGGCCGGGTGCGGAGGCTCACGCCTATAATCCCAGCGCTTTGGGAGGATGAGGCAGGTGGGTCACTAGAGGTCAGGAGTTCGAATTAGCTGGACGTGGTGGTGTGCACCTGTAATCCCAGCTACTCTGGAGGCTGAGGCAGGAAAATCGCTTGAACCCAGGAGGTAGAGGTCGCAGTGAGCTGAGATGGCACCATTGCACTCCAGCCTGGGCAACAAGAGAGAAACTCGGTCTCAAAAAAAAAAAAAAAAAAAAAAAAAAAAGGAAATTCTGATACACGTTACATCATGGATAGACCTTAAAAACATTCTGCTAAAGTGAAAGACACCAGACACCAAAGGTTACATCTGTATGGTTCCGCTGACAGGAAACGTCCAGAACAGGCAAATCCACAGAGATGGAAAGTAGAGGAGTGGCTGCCAGGGGAGGGGAAGTGCAGAGCTCCTGCTGAAGGTACTAGGTTTCTGTCTGAGGTGATGAAAATGTGCCAGAATTAGGGTGCTGGTTGCACAACTTTGTGAGTAAAATAAAAACCAATGATTCGTACATTTTAAAAAGGGTAAATTTTAGGATATGTAAATTATGTCTCAGTCAAGCTGTTATTTAAAAAGTGTTATTAACTTAAGACAGGGGCCTCTAATCAGGAGACCACTAAACCTAACCTGAAATACATCCATTGCTATACTTTCTTCACCTCTGCTTAATGATTTTGCTATAAATATTATCTTTCTTCTCTTTCCTCAAAGCCCCCACTCAAACTAATCTCAAAGTTTCCAGGAAATGAAAAGCTGGGGACTTCTGCAATAAAAGAGTAGTCCTGTTATCTTCACTGGAAAGCTGACACAGAGTCCAGGAGCAGCACAGGGCTGGGAGTGAACCCAGTGGCTTCAGCACTCTACTTTTGGAGTGGCTGCACTTCCTTTTCCTAAGTCAAGCTAGTGGAACATTAGTTCCATGTAACCCCTGGTGTGCCTGTTGGCCCTGCTAAGCCACAGGAGCGGGTCTTGAGCACCAGACAAGACAGCCCTGCACTGTGGCTCTTCAGAGGACAGAGACAGTACCTGTGCTGGGCCCAGGGTTTGTGGCAGCACAGGAGAACATGGCTTAGAATACAAAGAAAAATATTTCCTTGGGTTTCCACATCTATATAAAACTGTGGCCATGTGAATTTCATACTTAAACCCTCTTCTATGACATAAGATATTGTGGAACAGTAAAATGCACACCATGAGGCAGTATTTCAGTAATACTTCTGGTGTGTCCTGGAGCAGCCCTTCAATCACCGTGGTGGGACAGCCAGGAAGGGAATCTGATCAGGCATTCTGACTCCAGAGATATATCTCTGCTAAGAATATCCTATGAATACCGTATAGATGTGGGAACTTACGAAACATTTCCAAATCAAGTTCACTGAATTTCAGAAAGATAATTTTTCTTTTTCTTTTCTTTTTTCTTTCTTTCCTTCTCTGTCTCCCTCCCTCCCTCCCTCTCTCTCTCCCTCCCTCCTTCCCTCTCTCTGTTTCTTTTCTTTTCTTTTTTTGAGATGGAGTCTTGCTCTGTTGCCCAGGCTGCAGTGCAGTGGCGCAATCTTGGCTCACCGCAACCTCCGCCTCCCAGGTTTAAGTGATTCTCGTGTCTCGGGCTCCTAGTAGCTGGGATTACAGGAGTGCACTACCACACAGGGCTAATTTTTGTATTTTTAGTAGAGATGGGGTTTTGCCATGTTGCTCAGGATGGATTCAAACTCCTGACCTCAAGCAATCTGCTCTCCTCGGCCTCCAAAAGTGCTGGGATTACAGGCATGAGCCACTGCACCCGGCCAGCAAGATATTTTTCAGATCGTAGCTAGCTGGAGAAACTGAAAGAAGGAAATTAAAACACACATCTGAAATTAAGCCCTTTGCATGATTCCTTTGAATCTCTGCTTAAATTTATATAATTATATAAGATAACTTTGTAACTCTGGAATGTCTCACATTTTACAGGACATCTGCTAGTTTTTTTATTTTTTGAGACGGAATCTCGTCTTGTCACCCAGGCTGGAGTGCAATGGTGTGATCTTGGCTCACTGCAACCTCCGCCTCCTAGGTTCAAGTGGATTGTCCTGCCTCAGCGTCCAAAGTAGCTGCAACTACAGGCATGTGCCACCATGCCTGGCTAATTTTTGTATTTTCAGTAGAGATGGAGTTTCTCCATGTTGGCAAGGCTGGTCTTGAACTTTTGGCCTCAAGTGATGTGCCCGTCTCAGCCTCCCAAAGTGTTGGGATTCCAGGCGTGAGCCACCGTGCGCAGCCTGCTAGTTATATTTAAAAATGTCTTTTGTTAAAGACAGGGCATTAAAAATAATATATATATATATTATATATATGTAATATAAAACTAATAATATATATAAAGAAAAAAAATCCTCCTAATCAACTCTTGACTCAAGATTGGGGACATAAAATTATTAAGTAGTATAATTTAGAAACTTTGTAAAAACAATGTTCTTTACACACTTCTACTTCATCAGGAAATTACACACACACACACACACACACACACACACACTCAACTTCACAGGAAATGAAGAGCTCCTGAAACATGTTGCTATCTGCAACTCTGCAAACAGTTCTCTCTTCTGTCCTGGTGGTATTATTCCAAAAGCCTCACATGATCCACGCACTCACCAGCGTGGAGGTGGAAAAACCCACACTTCCACACAAAATCTGTCAACCCATATCTCTTATGGACACATAAGTTTTTTTTTTTAACCAAATATTACAAGTGTGCTCTGATACTTAACAAAAACCCTTGTCTCCTTACAATTCATCCTATTATCTTAAATTCACACATCATGTAGCTTCCCCTCATAATGCTTCAAAGACTGAAACTGTGAGTCCTATTAAAATAATTTACACTGACGTGCCAAATAGTGAAGAGAAAAACAACAAAATATCCTTTATGGAGCAACCAGGCTTCAACCTAATCAGTAAGCAGCCTGCAGTGTGCCACGGCCGGCACTGGAGTGTGCTTCATCAGAGCTCCCACGCCACCCCCAGTCACAGAGAGTTGCGGAGGGGAAGGGGCTGTGGCTTATGTCACAGTCAGACATCTGGTGTGGACTCTGTTCCGATGCCTCCCCAGCAAGGTGCCCAGTACCATGAAGCTACGCTATGCTTCAAGTTGCCAGAATGGATGCAGAATTTGCTTGGGAGCCATGTGAAAGTGATCTTTAACCCCACTTTCCTACTTTCCAGTTGTATGGCACAGGGTAAAATCTTTATTCCTGATGAGCTTCAAGCTCCTCATCTGTGAAGTGGGTAAAATAATATCTGCTTCTGAGACTTATTTTGAAGATCATACAAAACAGGCCTAACTGGCCTACGACAAACGGTAGCTCTAGACTGTTTCCCTTGGTGCTCAAGTTAATCTCATTTTACCTGAGGGAGACACAGACCCATAGCCTCTGCTGGGAGTGTTCTGGTTAAAGGTAACCCAACCAACCCGGGAGAGCTATGGGTCCAGAAGCCATTTCAAAGACACTTAATGCCTCCTGGGGCCCTGCCTGTGGGTCATGAAAACAAGTCCAGTTACATACTCTGTTCAGGCAGTCCCACTTTGGCAATGCTATCTGCTCCCCCTCCAAAAATCGGTACTTCTGCTGATAAAAAGACAAGCCACCTACAACACATAAATTATATACAACCAATGAAGGACTACTACTCAAAATATATAACACTCAAAACCCCCAAAGAAAAATAAACAAAAGACTTGAACAGCACTTCATCAAAGTGGAAACACAAATAGCAATACACAGCAAAAGGCTCTCAGCCTCAGCAGTAATCAGGAGCTGGAATTTAAACCACAGTGAATTCCACTACAGACCTACCAGGCTGAAAAAAATGCAGTTGGGAAAAAAGATAACGAGGACACCTAAGTGTACCAAGTAATGGAGCAGGAGCTCTACTATGCTAACAGGAATGGAAGCTGAACTCCGCTTCTGGAAGACAGTTTAGCATTATCCATTGAAGGTTAGGAACACCCCACCCCCACGACGTGCACACCTGTGCCCTAGGGGATACACAGCAGGGACTCCTGCTCCTGCCAGCAGTGACCGGAAATGCCTAGAACAACTGCATGAAGAAAGAGATTGTGGTAAATGCATAAAATGGAATGAAAATGAATAAACCGGAGCTACCTGCAATAGACAGATGAATCTTACAAGGTTTATTGGTTTAACACTATGTTGTCTCCAGTCCTCCTCTGTAAGGGGCCCCCACATCAGGGTCCTTTTGTGTGCATCTGGGGCCGCGGCATCTCTAGTGAGCAAAAAAAGCAAAACACAAAGAATGTGCCAGCATGATGCTGTTTCCATAAAGTTCAAAAACAGGTAAACCTATATGCGCACACATACACACATTTTTTTTTTTTTTTTTTTGATAGCCAGGTCTCAATCTGTCACTCAGTGATTCTCCCACCTCAGCCTCCCAAGTAGCTAGGACTACAAGTGTGCACCATCAAACTCGGCTAGTTTTTTATTTTTTATTTTTATTTGTTTAGAATGAATTCTTTTTAAAAAAATGTTTGTGGGTACAAAGTAGAGAATCAGGAGGGTTCTTCTGTTTTCCCTAGAGTAGTTTTTTATTTTTTATAGAGATAAGGCCTATGATGCCCAGGCTGGTCTCGAACTCCTGGCCTCAAGCGATCCTCCTGTCTTGGCCTCCTGAAGTGCTGGAATTACAGGCGTGAGCCACCGTGCCCAACCTAAATATATTTTTTAAAGATGTATAAAAAGTAGTATAACTGCAAAGAAACACATGGAAGAAATTTCAGAAGTGTGAAGATCTTTAGGATTGGGGTGGGGGCAGCAGGTGGCTTTTGGATACCCGCCATGTTTATTGAATTACAGTGGTGGGTTTGTTAGTGAGCTTTATTTATTCACTTATTATTTGTTACAATCTACAATTATGCCATCTTTCATATGCTTGTTATATTTCACAGTAAAGAAGGTTAAAATATAAGCTCAATAAATAAAGGAGATACAGACAGAGATACACAAGGAAGTGTGTTGCAGCACTGCTTTGAAGTGTTAAAAACCAGAAACAACCTGAGTATCTATCAAGAGAGGGACATCCTGGTGAAATTAAGTGAAAAAGGCAAACCATATCTTTTTGTTTATAGATACGTCTACATTCATGGAGAAAGATGTGAAAGCTTACTTACTGGGGTAAATATCCAGTGGGTAAAAGATAAAAGAGAGATTATTAAATTGTTGTTATAATTTATGTTAGTTATGTGAACAACAACAACCAACAAAAACAGTGGCTATATTACTATTGCATTTACGGATCATACTGAAAGTCCTAATCTGAGGCCTTTTACAAATGTATGGTCCAGGTTCAACGGCTTCATCACAACCCACCCCGTTGTTGGTGTCTTGAGAAAGAGAAGTAAATTATCTTGCTTTCATTTAACAGTAATGAAAACTAAAAGTAATGATATTAAAAGTAATGGCAAAAACCGCAATTACTTTTGCACTAACCTTTTTTAACAGCTGATAATTTTTGTTAATAAGTATCTAAGTAAACGGCAAAAAAAAAAAAAAAAAAAAAAAGAACACTAACTAAACCAAAAGCAGGCAGTGTAATTATTTACTATGGATTTAAATGGATTTAATACTCTTCCTGGTTACTCAAGACAATCCTAGTATAGTTTATTGCTGTTGTTTAACAAAAACAGTGGAAAATACCAAGAATCTAAATTAATATCAACATCACTGACAAGAAATAATCAGATTTTTGTTTTGAGGGCCAGGGGTTATAACTATAAAACAAACAAGAAATTTATAGAAATGAATTCTCCTAAAACTGGAAGTAATTAAATGTCAGCTGTAGTACCGAAAATCAGACTTTGGAATTTGGTGGACCTGTCTTGAGACCCAGCTCACATACAGGGATCCAAATTACTTAATGTCAGTGAACTTCAGGGTCTTATCTAAAAAATAAATACCACGATCTAATTTATTACCTAGTTTGAAGGTAAAACGAAAAGAATAGAGTGACTCTAGCGAAACTCAAGCTTTCTTTTCTTGTCACTTTCAGCATCCCATATTAACAGAGAGATTTTCTTGGTAAATTATAAAGATTTAAGTGTTTTTTCCAAAATTCAAATCTGTAAGATTTTCCAATTTTGAGAATTCAGCTAATAATAGCATATTTAAAGTAAGTATTTGGAGTTTTTATTTGAGATTAACAGGAACATTTCTATTCTGCCTCTGAATCATACTGCTACCCAGTGTCCCCATGATAACAACTACTGCCGCAAGCTATTAACCCGAGAGGAAGAAAGAAGAACAACTATGGAATATGTGAAATGTTTTTATGAGCAATTAATCCACAACAGATGCTTTCAGACTATGCTGCTGGACTCCTAAGGAGCTGGGTGGGGAGCCATGGTGGCCCAACTCATCCATCTTCCAGAACAAACAACTTCCCATACTTTGTTTTGTAAGCTTCTCCTTCCCCTTCCCTTCTCTCTCCTCCCTTCCTTCCCTCCCTCCCTTTCCTTGTGTATAGACAGGTCTCGAGATGTTACCTAGGCTGGCCTTGAATTCCTGTGCCCAAGTGATCCTCTTGCCTTGGTCTCCCAAAGTGCTGGGATTACAGGTATGAGCCATCATGCCTGAACACATTTATATTAAATAAAAACAGGGCCAGGTGTGGTGGCTCACACCTGTTATCCTAGCACTTTGGGAGGCTGAAGTGGGCAGATCACGAGGTCAAGAGATCAAGACCATACTGGCCAACATGGTGAAACCCCGTTTCTAATAAAAATACAAAAATTAGCTGAGTGTGGTGGTGTGCACCTGTAGTCCCAGATATTCGGGGTGGTGATGTGCACCTGTAGTCCCAGATATTCAGGAGGCTGAGGCAGGAGAATCGCTTGAACCCGGGAGGTGGAGGTTGAAGTGAGCAGAGATAAAAAAAAACAAAACAAAAATCAAAAACTGAAAGTCTTAAAACCACTGGCCTCCACCACTGCACTCCAGCCTGGGCAACAAAGTGAGACTCTGTCTCAAAAAAATAAAGAAAATAAAATCACTGACCTCTTACTGGTAGATGATTATGATTTCTGTGGTAGGAAGGACAGTGAGGGGTAGGGTGGGAGAAATATTTTTAAGACAAGAAATGATTAAAAAAAGAATAAAACAAAACCCTGCCCATTTACTGAATTCTAGACTTACTGTGGTACAAGTTAACTAGTTAAATTACTAACCTGGAGGGATAAGTGGTATGTTTTTATGCTGTCATATCAGCTGACCTTCCATTTGTTTTTGTTTTGTTTTATTTTGTTTCTTTTTTTGAGACAGAGTTTAGCTCTTGTTGCCCAGGTTGGAGTGCAATGGTGCGATCTTGGCTCACTGCAACCTCTGCCTCCAGAGTTCAAGCGATTCTCCTGCCTCACTTTCCCAAGTAGCTGGGATTACAGGCTCCTGCCACCAAGCCTGGCTAATTTTTTGTATTTTCAGTAGAGACGGGGTTTCACCACGTTGGCCAGGCTGGTCTTGAATCTCTGACCTCAGGTGATCCACCTGCCTTGGTCTCTCAAAGCGCTGGGATTATAGGCATGAGCCAGTGCATATGGCCCATTTGGTTTCTTTTATCCCCGTTTTAAACTAAATCTCTCTGTACAAATCCCACTGGCTTCATTATCCATTCTTTCCCATTATTGGGTTATTGACAATGCCTAGCAATGTCCAACTGGATGATTTATATTCTTCCTTGGGAAGAACATGGAATACTTTCAAACTGTATCATTTTTCTAAATTACTTCTGATTTCTTTCTTCTACCCATTTTGTTTGTAAAAACAAGACAACAAAGTCTTGGGTCAGTGCTGGCTGGATTTCTACTTTTTCAGTTAAGTAGAAAGAAAAAGTCTGAGGAAGAAGGGAAAAGCAACTTCTTACATGCTAGTTTACACTGCACAAGGTACTTCTATGAATGTGATCTCATTAAATTCTCCTAACAACTTTCGGAAGTAGATTTATCCTTGTTGATAACTAAGGATGGGATTAGTACCAATCAACCAGCAAGTTTAAGAACCAATGTATTAACCAAGATATATGGATTCTAAAGCCAGAGCTGTGAATCAATGCTGAATCACAGCTGTCTCCCCTCAGTGATCAGGATGCTCCTAGAAGTTGTTTTTTTTTTTTTTTTTTTTTTTAAACCAGTAAGTTCCCTTGAGTAAGCCTGGCCCACACAGTCAAATAATTCAGAGCTAACTCGGTTATACTGTGTCCCTTGGTCATGTGGGAGTAGGTAGTGGAGTGAGGGAGGAAGAATAAAGTCACTTTTGAGAACACTTCTAAAAAATTTGTTTTTATAGCCAAGAAAAATTTTTAACAGTTTGTTAGGTTCAGATTTCATCATTTATTAATCAGGTTTTTTTTTTTTTTGAGACGGAGTCTTGTTGTGTCACCCAGGCTGGAGTGGAGTGGTGTGATCTTGGTTCACTGCAACCTCTGCTTCCTGGGTTCAAGTAATTCTTCCTACCTCAGCCTCCCGAGTAGCTGGGACTATAGGCATGCGTCACTATGCCCAGCTAATTTTTTGTATTTTTAGTATAGACAGGGTTTCACTGTGTTACCCAGGATGGCTTCGATCTCCTGACCTCATGATCCGCCTGCCTCAGCTACCCAAAGTGCTGGAATTACAGGTGTTTGAGTCCCTATGCCTGGCCAAACTGGGTTTTACTGAACACTGTGCTAACTGCTATAGAGGATACAAAAATAACACTTGGCCCTGAACAGCAGCCTATTTTTGGTCAAAAGATGGTCTAACCAAATTGAGTATCCCTAATCTGAAATTCAAAACTTTTTGGGCACTTATGTGACACTCAAAGGAAATGCTCTTTGGAGTATTTTGGATTTCATATTTTCCCATTAGGGATGCTCAACCACTAAGTATAATGCACATATTTCAAAATTCATAAAAAATGGAAATTTGAAACACTCCTAGTCCTAAGCATTTCAGAAAAGGGATGCTCAACTTGTACTGGGGAAATAAGTTTATGGGTGGAGGGTAAGGTCATTTTACTCTGAGTGCTTTCCCACAGGCCTCTGCCTAGAAACTCGAACTTATGAGTCCTAGCCAAAGGGCTCCTCCCCTGCTGACCAAAGCAGATGAAGGGGATGTTCACCCACTCCAGCAAAAGTGTTATTAACCTGCTGCTCTCTGGAGTGTAAACGCCTTGAGGGCAGGAGCTATGACTTCACATGCCATTGCTAAGGTGCTGTTTGTTAAATGAGTAAGTGAAGCCATAGCAACATACAGAAGACTGTAGTCAAAGCAGAATTTTTATCTAATTGACAATAATGTGAACTTCTTTCTGTTGAGTAGTGGTAAGTACAGTCCAAAAGTTTTAAATAGTTTTAGCTTCAGTAGTAGAAGGCTAGGTACTCAGGGCAGGAATGCTGGGAATGGTTAATGCTTAGCCTACACAGTTCAAACAGAATCTCTCAGATGGTTTGCGGTTCTCATTCATCCTCCTTCCTATGATCAAACAGATGGGTGTTCCAAGCCTGATCACAGTCCCTTGTCTTCCCTTTGCATGCTTTAATCACTCTTGATTTCCACTCCCATTAATAGTGAAAGTAGATTACATAGAGTAGACATAAAAATCAGGATTCTTATCTTAAGGATAAGAGATCTTCCACTGAAAGACAAAAGTGATGGCTGGTTTAGAGGGGTGCCCATTTTAATAAGCAAATCCATGTTCTTATTTCCCCCAAAATAGCCTTACTGGCCAAGGTTAATAATAACTGGCATTTCCTTTTTGAGCCCCTATTCCTTATGTTATACCTTTTTGATATATGTGGAATTATGCCCAGAAGTTTCATTGAGAAACTATTCTTTTCCAACTGAACTTATGAAATATCTGTAGTTATTTTCCTTTTTTTTTTTTTTTTTTTTTAGACA
>NC_045440.1:48040136-48179800 GCF_002776525.5 Piliocolobus tephrosceles
ATGAAGCTTCACATTCTTAAGTTATTTTCCTTTTTTTTTTTTTTTTTGAGACAGAGTCTCACTCTGTCGCCCAGTCTGGAGTGCAGTGGCCAGATCTCAGCTCACTGCAAGCTCCACCTCCCGGGTTTAAGCCATTCTCCTGCCTCAGCCTCCCGAGTATCTGGGACTACAGGCACCCGCCACTTCGCCCGGCTAGTTTTTTGTATTTTTTTAGTAGACACGGGGTTTCACCGTGTTAGCCAGGATGGATGGTCTCGATCTCCTGACCTCGTGATCCACCCGTCTCGGCCTCCCAAAGTGCTGGGATTGCAGGCTTGAGCCACCGTGCCCGGCCTGTAGTTATTTTCATAACAGCATAAGCACTTTCTAGACATTCAGTTCATTTTTCTTTTTTAAACTTGAGGTAAAATTAATATAACATAAAATTATAGTAAGAAAATAAGTAAATTAAAACTTCATAAAATTAGTCATTTTAAAGTATGCAATTTAGTGGTAGGTAGTACATTCAGAATGTTGTGCACACACTACCTCTATTTAATTGCAGAATATTTCCATATCCCAAAGTAGACCCCATCCCCATTAGCAGTCACTCCCATTTCCTCTCTTCTCAGGCCCTGGAAGCCCATCTGCTGTCTCCATAGATTTGCCTGGTCTGGACATTTCACAATAAGGGAGTCACAAGGCATGAGACCTTTTGTGTCTGTTTTTTTTTTGGACTTAGCATCATGTTTTTGAGGTTCATCCATGTTGTAGCATGCTCCTTTTAGTTAGTTCACTTTGGACGTAATAAAAACCTATTTTATGGCCCATTTCATGTCTTCTCTTAAAAATGTTTCCTTCCTTTACTTCCAGTTCTATTTCTATTTGCATTGGGGTGATGTTTCAGGACAACGACCAGTTTGGTTTAATTGTATCCCTTTCAATTTTATTATTGATGCTATATCCCATATTCTTCTGACCTAAGCATATAAATTCCTCCTTTTTTCCCTCCTTAATTAAATCACTGAAGATTCATGACTCTTTAGCTGCTAATGAAAATGAAGAAACTAAAGCTTAGAAGTATAATATTGCTCAGTTTACTGTATTTCTACACACTCCTTTATTATTCTAATGAGAAAATAAGTCTTTGTAAATGAAAGATTCAACTTTTCAACTTCTGATTTTCCTCATTGTTCTTGTGCAAAATATACATTATCAAAATTATTTTAAGCAGATTAAGTTATTAAGATAAAGACTCCTTGTATAAGAATCAATTAATGTGTTCAAAGTAAAGCAACCAAATATATAAGGAAGTGAAGAAACAGCTGAAGCCTTAGAAAGTTATAAATTCTTTTTTTTGAGACGGAGTCTCGCTCTATCGCCCGGGCTGGAGTCCAGTGGCCGGGTTTCAGCTCACTGCAAGCTCTGCCTCCCGGGTTTACGCCATTCTCCTGCCTTAGCCTCCGGAGTAGCTGGGACTACGGGCGCCCTCCACCTCGCCCGGCTAGTTTTTTGAATTTTTAGTAGAGACGGGGTTTCACTGTGTTAGCCAGGATGGTCTCGATCTCCTGACCTCGTGATCCGCCCGTCTCGGCCTCCCAAAGTGCTGGGATTACAGGCTTGAGCCACCGCGCCCGGCCTATAAATTCTAATAATGATATGTGTGACTTGGGACTAAGACCTTAGATTTCAAAAATATATTTCCTTTAAAATAAAAATAAGTCATGATCTCTATTGATCTTTGATTAGACTCACTAGTAAAAATGATTGTCAGTTTACAGTAACAACAAAGGCACTCAGAAATAAAGCAATTAAACAAAAATCAGAAAAACAGACTTCATCTTCCTAAAATGTAACCAAGCCAAAGAAAATGTTTTAGAGCTTACTTTACCTTCTAAAATGCTCTACGTTTAAAAAAAAAAATCTCAATCCGGATGCTTAGAATGCATTATTTTAGCAGAAGAGTTTACAAAGAGATACTTCACAATAGGTAAATATTGGCCCAAAAAACTCCAGTCTTAAAGGACAATAAAGTTTAATTTTGACTTAAAATCCTAGTGGGAGGTAACATTTGGCAGAAAGAAAACTATAGGAAAAACACAAAACACACTTCTAAACTGATGAAGGGCTTGAAGTAACAGCATGCTGCTCAGGTAGAAAGTGACTACTGCTGCTGCTCTGAGCAGTCCTGGTCTCGAGATTCACATTCTCTCTCTCTCTCTCTTTTTTTTTTTAAGATGGAGTTTTGCTCTTTCACCCAGGCTGGAGTGCAATGGCATGATCTCGGCTCACTGCAACCTCCGCCCCCGGGTCCAAGGGATTCGCCTACCTTACCTCAGCCTCCCGAGTAGCTGGGATTACGGGTGCATGCCACTACATGGCACGCCTGCCTGGCTAGAAACTCCTGACCTCAGGTGATCTGCCTCTTGGCCTCCCAAAGTGCTGGGATTACAGGTGTGAGCCACTGCGCCCGGCCCAGCACTCTCTCTTAAGTGATACTTTATTTTCCTTTTCAGACACTCCGGTGAAGTTACCAGGAACAATTTTATTTTTCAAAATCATGAAAGAATTCTTAGAAATGTCCTTTGAAGCAGGGTTTCTAAGCATAGCAATTAAGAAAGAGATGCTGGACCTCAAACCCCAAGGGAAGTGTGTGGCTTTTTAAAAGGGTGGCCTTTTTGAAGAAGGAAAATCAAAGGAAGTAAATTACTATTGAAGTTTCTTACCCAAGGAAAGCTCTTACCACTACGTATTTCCTGTTGAAGGAGCCTCTGAAATGATTCTCCAATAAATAACCCAGCCCGGTAAACTCATGTGTAATGACTCTTAAGGGTTCCCTCTCCAGCACTTTGGTGTATCCCAGTTTCACTCTGCTGGATGGAACGTGATGGGCTCTGTGGGAGACTGAAGACCCCAGCATCCTGCCCAGTCACAGCTGGGCTGGCTGGTGGACCCTGGGCCAGTCACCCCACCTCTGTCTCAGGCCCTCTTCTGTAAGACTGGGTGCACGCTGAGCCTCCTCCTCTGTAACTGACTTTTGTGGAGACTAAAAGGAAAAGGGAAAGTGCAATGCATACAACTTGTTTTTCTGTGAAAAATTCATAATGAACACTCACACTCTTGCCATCCGCGTGATCAAGTGCTCTCACCACATGCCCATATTCACTTCCCCTAAATTAGTGAGGACACCGAGGGTCTGTGTCCACAGGCACATGGCTAGTGTGGTTGTCACCTGCACCGCACACAGCCCCTGGCACCAAATGGGTCGTCACCATTACTGCTATAATTGAGCTCCAATAATTAGGAACTATAAAAATACACATTTAAATCTTGCTGACAAAAGTTCTAAGATTAACCCAAGAAAACACCTAATGTGCATCCCACAAATAAAAATTATTCGCTTATCATGTGTCAGAAATTCTGCTATCTACAGAAAATATAATGGTAAATGAGAAACAGCACCTGCCCTGAGGGAGCCTACCAACCAGCGGGCAAGTGTGAAATATGGTGGCTGGGAACGCAACTGACACAGCTTCACTGACTGTCCACATGTAGACACCCTACAAGGAACAGTTGTAACGATGATGAAGCCATCATAGGTCCATTAGACTCAGAGACCAGTGGGCCAGCGCATGGCACAGGCCACCACTGGAGGGGATGGAGGGGATGGAGGCAGGCGGGCACATGGCGCAGGCAGCACTGGAGGGGGTGGGGAAAGGTGGGCACCTGGCACAGGCCAGCGCTGGAGAGGATGGGAAAGGTGGGCACCTGGCACAGGCTAGCACTGGAGGGGGTGGGGGAAGGTAGGCACCTGACACAGGCCAGTACTGGAGGGGATGGGGGCAGGTGGGAACCTGGCACAGGCCAGCACTGGAGGGGATGGGGGAGGCAGGCACGTGGCACAGTCCAGCACTGGAGAGCAGCCCTTGTATGATGCATCTATGATGCATTGGAGGACTCCTCATACGAATGTCATGATGTTCTCATATTATTCATCAAAAAAAGGGGCACACTCAAATCTATACCAGTGACATCACTCACTGACATTAAAACATGTGTCTGTGTTGGGCCACAGGCCAGCAGACATCCCACACAGTCCTAGGCACAGGCACCAGAGTGAGCTGCAAGCTTACTTCCATGGTGCTGGTGGAGAGGAGAGGGCATCCTGGTGGTGGTTGCAGCAGGAGGCAAGGGAGGCAGTGCTGGGCCCTTAATGAGGGTACACTGGCCTGTGAGGGAAAAGGCGCTTAAATAAAGCCCAGGAAACTAGTGCACAGGCTAGCAGGGCAGTGGACTGGGAATCCCACTGGGGGTTACAAAGGAACTTTCTATCCTGATTCGGATTGGTTAATTTCTGAGCATGCTGACTGAGCTTGGCTTCTGATAAAAAGCTTATCACCACTTAATCTGCTGCCATAAAAATGGAAGTTCGTGTTTAGACGATAGCTTCTCAATTGGCTAATTCTCTGAAATGCACTTCCTCCCCTCACCTTTTCATGGAAGCTGACCAGGGCAGCAGTCCTCACCTTGTCCTCACTCCGCAGGGGATGAAATGGCTGTGTGGGCCTGGGAGCTTACCCTCCCTTTCCATTTTAGCCCTTAGCCCATGCCTTTCCTGTTCTGTCCAGAGCTCCTACATCCTACCCCACCCTCTGCACCCCCTCCAAGGGGGATGCTCTGAGCCTCCGCTCCCTGTATGGGTGCTTGCCAGGTGGTGCCACATCACCAGCTATCCTTCTGAGTCTCCCCTTGGCTCCTACGCTGCTCTAAGTGTAGAGGAAGCGAGCTGTTTTGTGCTCCTGGCATGTGCCACAGCTCCTGAGAGCTCCCTATGTACCACTTCTCTGTTCTCCTTCCTTCAACTGTGGGAAAAGTTTCCAGCCTTGTGGCCCTATCCCAATCTCTCCCTCAATTTCCCATCTATTGTAGGTACAGGAGTAAAGATAGTCTTACTTCATTTTTGTGTTTATGACCTCTTCTCTTCTTCACTCAAAAACTCATATTGAACCTCATTTCTCCAGAACCAATGCAAAATCCCTAATAATAGGATTTAGGCTTTATCTAGCAGACTTTATCCCTCAGTATATTCTGGTTTGGGATAAATCCCCCAAATCTGGCACACAGCTCAGTGCCATGGCAACTAGCTGGGAGCATAGTACAAATAGGGACTAAATAATATTTACTGAATAAGTGAGTGAATTATCTTATTATTATTATTTTTTTGAGGTGAAGGTCTCACTATGTTGCCCTGGCTGGTCTCAAACTCCTGAGCTCAAGCGATCGGCCCACCTTTGCCTCCCAAAGTGCTAAGTTACAGGCATGAGCCACTGCACCCAGTCATAATCTCTCTTGAATAAACCCTCTTACTTCCCCTTTTGCATCTCTCTCTCTCTAAATCCTATATTTCTATTCACAGATAACATCTCACCAATTTAGAGACACTTTTCTTTCTGCTAGATCAGGATGTTAAAAGCATTTGTTCTCATTTCTTTCATGAAATCTCCTGGGATCAGTCAGCTAAGGTCTAATTATTTGAATCATCAACTACTCTAATACTTCTACCTGTCCTGTTTTGGGTTGAAAGGGACACAATTCAAGGTCAAAGACCATGTCAGTTGCTTTCTTTGTCATTCTCAACACCCAGATAGCACCCTCTGTAGACACTGAGTATTGACAAAATGTTCTTCAATAAGAGCTTCTCCAGTACATTGCTGTAAAAGGGCCCTTCAAGAGGCCTACAGAAAATAGTACCTATAAATTAATAATATATTTTGGACTCAGTGGTTGTTTTAACAAGTTGGGAAATAAATATCAGATTTTGGAACTGAAAGAGGTCTCCTTTCCCCACTCTCCCCAAAAGAATTTGTTAGCTATAGTTTCTATACGTATGATAGGTTAACATATTTCAGGGAATTTTTTTTTTCTTTTTCTCAGTATTGCCCTGGCAAATACAAATAAAAGCATACAATAAACAGCAACAACAAAAAAAATAAAGTTCACACACAGAATTATGACACCAAAGCCCTGTGACTTCTCAGCTTGTTTTGGCCTACTAAAGTGCTGCACAGGCTACTTGGGAGGACAGAGGTCAGTGGTGGGCGGGGAGGTGGGCTGGAGGGTGGCCCTTAGCAGAGAGTCACTGAGGAATAGCAGGAGTGTCCTGGAGAGGAAGGAAGCACAGGCTGTGCTGCATGTTCTGCGGTGAGCATATATCAGATTGGTACTGTTGTGAAAACTGTACAGTTTTTAAACCGAAGCTCGGGTTGTTTTTCTGACTCTTCTTCCTCTGACCAGTCAACATAGACACTCAAATCCCAAAAATTAGTCTGTCAGAGAAACAAAAGCTATGCTGCTGTTTTTCTGCGAGCCTCTGGACTAAAGCAGTTGGCCAGGGCGGTGCTCCCTGCATAGGCATCTGGCAGCATGTGTGCCTGCCTGGTGGCTCTGTAGTCATGAGTCCCCTGCAACACAGTCACTCAACAGCAGGTAGGGCTGAGTGATGTTTCAACAGCAGGTAGGGCTGAGTGCTGTTTCATCACCAGAACTGTGGATCAGACGAAATTTAGATCTGGTAGGCCAGATCTAAGAGGCTCTGTGACTTAGCCCAAACATACAACTATCTTCCAATTGGGAAAAGGTTATTTTCTGCATTAGATACTGAAATTATAAAATTAATCATTTTAGCTTGAATTTGGGGAAGTATATTTTGTTAAGGTTTATGAGAAGTGTATTTTGTTAAAGTTTACGACAGTTGCTATGAAACACAATAATTTGGGGGAAAAAAAGAGAGACAATGTTGTGTTTACTGGGCCACGGATGGATGATGTCACTAATAAGCAATTATAACATCCCGCATTCCAAAACGATTTAATAATTTGTTTTGAAGAAATATAGCTTCCAAAAGAACAAGAAAACAATCTAAACATTTATTCGGATGTTTTGCATGGCAAAATATAATTAAATATATAAAATAATTAATCTGAATCTAAAAAAGCATCGAATACTAGTCACCAACTTTAACAAGGAAGGAGGTTCAACAGTTATCAGTAAATGAATTTGTTGGAATACTCAATGCATTTCCCATGGAAAAAACATTTCCCATGTAAATGTTATAGATGGTCAGGCTTCTAGTGTCAACCACAAAAACTAGATTAAATGTTAGGTACATGTATGGCTATAAAGAAGAATGGTGAAAGAACAGGACCTTTAGAGAGACAAAGATTCCCAGGTCCTGTCTGGCTGTGTCCTTCTCCAGCAGTATTTCCGTAAGATGCTACGTCCTGCAGTCTCCAGCCAGAACAGCTGCCTCTGGCCTGGAGCACAGCTAGAACATCCTGTGGTGGGAGCCCCCTCATGTCCTTGCCAGGCTCGGGTGGGTGGCAGCCGAGTGAAAGAGCCCTCCCCTTTAAACGGCCCTGATGGTTACCATAACTACACTTAGTCTTCAGATGCTTGTGAGTCTGAAATGTTTACAATGAATATTTTTTTCTTTTTGAGACAGAGTGTCGCTCTGTCACCCAGGCTGGAGTGCAGTGGTGCAATCTCAGCTCACTGCAACCTCTGCCTCCAGGGTTCAAGCAATTCTCGTGCCTCAGCCTAAGTAGCTGGGACTACCGGCATGTGCCACCATGCCCAGCTAATTTTTTTTTTATTTTTTATTTTTAGTAGAGACAGGGTTTTGCCATATTGGCTAGGCTGGCCTCAAACTCCTGGCCTTAAGTGATCAGCCTGCCTTGGCTTCCCAAAGTGTTGGGAGCCACTGCGCCTGGCCTACAATGAATATTCTAATGAGGACTAAAATGAGGTTCAGTCTTAATAAGGGTAAGACTCATGTGACCCAACCAAGCTTTTCTCGTATCTAGACATGCTTTCCAAATATCTGGATGAATCGCATTCCCCAAACACATAATGCAATTAAATTATAATACAGCTGCCTGTTTACAAACAAGAGGAAGTATTTATTATAAAATATAGCTGGCCGGGCGTGGAACCTCACGTCTGTAATCCCAGCACTTTGGGAGGCTGAGGTGGGTAGATCACCTGAGATCAGGAGTTTGAGACTAGCCTGAGCAACATGGTGAAACCCCATCTCTACTAAATACAAAAAATTAGCCGGGCGTGGTGGCAGGCGCCTGTAATCCCAGCTACTTGGGAGGCTGAAGTAGGAGAATTGCTTGAATCTGGGAGGCGGAGGTTGCAGTGAGCCAAGATGGCACCATTGCACTCCAGCCTGGGTAACAAGAGCGAAACTCTGTCTCAAAAACAAACAAACACACACACAACAAAAAACCAAAAACCAAACCAAACCAAACCAAAACAAAAAAAAAAACACAAAACATAGCTATACAGATTAATAAAAATGTGCTCTTATCTACTCGGGGCTTACAGGGGATATGTCTCCCAGGAAAACAAGCTCTTGGGCAGACCTGTCACTCAGCAGTATGGTATGACAGGACTCAAAGTCAAGGCCTGTGGGAGAGCTAAATGCCTACTGAGGTCAGTCAAGGAAATGCTCACTAAACACTCACCATTTAGAATGGCCATAGCCAGAGTGGTCATGATGCAAACTACGGAGGATACTATCAATACATGCTCCAAAAGCAGACTATCATACACTCAGAATGGGACTTTTTCTCCCTCTAATACAGTTATAGCTCAGATATTCTATAATTAAACAAAACATCAACAAGAGAGCTAAAATAACACACTACTTAAAGAAAGAGATGTAATGAGAAGATTGAGAAAAACCCCAATTCACTATATGACTGAGTAGTTCCATTAAAAATGTTTCTTTTTCTTTTTTTTCCCTAATTCATAGATTAGAATGATTACTGGAGATGTAACAGGCACAGATAGGCCAGATCTTTGTAACACTCCACCTCTGCCTATCAAAAACAACATTTTAGGGCGAGGTGCCATGAAACCTGGCAGAGAACAATGCTTGCTTACTTTGGAAAGTGCAAAGACATGACAACTTAAGAATTTTGCTTAAAGCTCACAAAATGTTTTTTCACTAAATGAGGTTTTCATTTATACTTACCACCCAAAGATGCTTTATTGTTATAGTGAAGAAAACACACAAAAGACAAATCTTCATAATTAAAACACATATATAACATTTTAATCTTCTTTTAATAAAATTATGAATCATGAAACCTGCCTAATTCTTTTTGTTGTCAATTACAATTCTTCCCCTAAAGATACTTCATAGGTTCCACTCAACTTCTGGCCTTGTTTTATGGGCAAACTCTAGGACCCTGGTTTATTGCCTTTAAAAATAAAATTAGAGACAAAAGACTAATAAAAAGAACCAACAATTGTAGCAAACTGGATGCCATTCTGGCACGTTCTCACCTTCCTCTGGTGGCTTTCTGTAGAACCTTCATTCCCACCAGGCTGCAAGACTTCCCTTCCAACTGTCTTGCCTTCGACATGGTGAACTCTAAGTGCACTTCACCGAACATTCCACAGGCATCTTGTACCAGAAGGCAGGCTCTGTAAAAAACCATTCACATTTGTTCTTTGAGGAGGCAGTTTGGATTAATGCAGAGATCAAGATTTCCCTCTTCTTCTTCATTAGAAAGCCACTATATACTGCTGTGACTGGCCAATATAATTTAAATAAATTAAAGAAAAACCAAGGGAAAAAAAAAAAAAAAAGAAATCCACTGTAGTCATCTTCCTAAATGGGTGAGTCAGGATTTAAAAAAACATTGAATTCAAGACATTCTTTCTGTATGTGTACATGCAGGTGTTTGAACCACCATCCACAGGCATGAAACTAAAACCTAAGCCAAATATGGCTGAAAAGTACATTAAGATGACCATTCTCTTAAACCAAATATATTACCTAGAAACAGAGTGTCCTTTTCCCATTTTTACCCTGTTTCCCATGAAAGAAATATTTGTTTTGTGTGGATGCTCAATACTGAGAAAAGCTGCAGGATAACATTACGGTGAGAACAACAATATGAGGCTTTCTCTGAGACAGTACACACTTAGAGACATGCATATTCCAGCAGGATAAAACCTGGTGTTCCAGCTTGCAGCAACACAGCCATGATGGACAGCCAGCGACATGATGGGATTTCCCCTAGTTTTTAAGTTTAGATGGTGTTATTCATGAAAGCCTATTTATGACTGAGTTTCCAATCCTTTCATTTTATAACTGAAGTAAATGAAGTTTATTTATCAAAAAATGACACGTTCTCAGAAAACATTTCATGGAGGCTGAATAAATTATAGTCAGTAAATAACATCACAAAATAGACATAAAAACTATTCTAAAGATAAGAATGTGAAAGAAATACATGTTGGAGGAGAACAGATGAAGTCAGGAGCCTTAAGTGCTGCCTTGGCAAAAGGGTCAAGAACTGTAGACTCCTTGATGAAGTCTCACAGGCCCACAGGGCCAGCTGGTTTGCAAGAGAAGCAAAAATATATCCTGTCTGAAAAATAGTACCTTTACTTGGATTGCTAGTTCACCATGGAGTAAAGACCAAACAAAGATGTGCTCAAATAAAAATCAAACACAAAGAAACAAACCATCATGTGGGAACAGTCAAAAGAAATAACACCAGACCTGCTGGGGACTTGAGATATTAGAATTAATGGATAGAAAATATAGAATAACTGTTTTAAAGAGGTAAAAAGTCCCCCAAATATGAATAGGAGACAAGAAACTCATAAAATGACTTGATAGATTTAAAGAAGGATGAAATCACACTTTCAAAAAGGAAAGCTACATTTACTGAAATAAAAATATTCATTGAGTAGGTGTAACAAATGGCTATATGCATCTGAAGAGTGTGTATATGAGATCTGAGGTATAAATCTAAATAAATTACTCAGAATATAGCTTGAGAAGTGAGAGGAAAAAAAACATGAGAGAAGGTGCAGAAATACAGAGAAGAGTGAGAAGGTCTAACATGTCTAATTGGAATTTCAATAAAACAAGACAGAGGAAGGGAAGCAATAACATGTAGATTTATAGTGACTGAGAACTTTTCCCAACTGATCTAAGACACAGGAAGAAAAACAAATACCAAGTAGGGCTGGCCACAGTGGCTCACACCTATAATCCCAGCACTTTGGTAGGCTGAGGTGGAGGATTACTTGAACTGAGGGGTTCAAGACCAGCCTGGACAATGTAGTGAGATCTTGTCTCTAGGAAAAATTTTAAAAAAAGTTAGTTGGGTGTGATGGCACACGCCCATAGTCCCAACTACTTCAGGGGCTGAGGTGGGAGGATCACTTCAGCCCAGGAGGTTGAAGCTTAAGTGAGCTGTGATCATGTCACTGCATTCCAGCCTGGGCAACACAGCAAGACGCTGTCTCAAAAACAAAAACAAATTGGGGGAAAAAAACCCAAACAAATACCAAGCAGTACAACTAAATGGAAATCCAACTAATAAACTCACTATAATGAAACTAGAGAATACCAAAGACTATGAGCTGTTAAAAGCAAGAAGCACACAAATAAGATTTTCAAAGCACACACAGTGAGATTTAGAAGACAGTACATCTGCAAAAGAATACAAATTTGACTTAAATCAACCTTCTAAAGAACAATGAATTAAGCCAGAAGACAGTGGAATATTTTCAGAATTCTGAAAGCCATCTCAGAACTGTATCAGCAAAACTCCTTTCAAGAATGACGGTAAAATAAGAACATTTGAATTTTTTAATTTTTATTTATTTATTTTTTTGAGATGGAGTCTCGCTCTGCTGCCCAGGCTGGGGTGCAGTGGAGTGATCTTGGTTCACTGCAACCTCCATTTCCTGTGTTAAAGTGATTCTCTTGCCTCAGCCTCCTGAGTAGCTGTGATTACAGGAGCCCACCACCACACCTGGTTAATTTTTGTATTTTTAGTAGAGATGGGGTTTCTCCATGTTAGGCAGGCTGGTCTCGAATTCCTGGCCTCAAGTGATCTGCCTGCCTTGGCCTCCCAAAGTGTTGGGATTACAGGTGTGAGCCACCATACCTGGCCTGGGACGTTTTTAGACAAAGAAAAACTAGGAGCATTTTCTACCTACAGAACCTGACGTATTTACTATTTTACTAATTACTAAAATGATTTCTAGACCAGTTACAGTGGTTGACACCTATAATCCCAGCACTTTGGGAGGCTGAGGTGGGAGGATCACTTGAGCCCAGAAGTTCGAGATCAGCCTGGGCAACAAAGTGAGACCCTGTCTCTACAATAAATAAAAACATTAGCCAGGTATGGTGGCACATGGTGTGGTCTCAGCCGCTCAGAAGGCTGAGGCGGGAGGATCCCTTGAGCCCAAGAGTTGGAGGGTTGCAGTGAGTTACGATTGTGCCACTGTACTCCAGCCTGGGTGGCAGAGTGAGACCCTGTCTCAAAAAACAAATAAAATGATTTCTAAATTATGTACTTTAGGAATAAGGAAATTATCATGGAATAAAGGCCTGAGACACAAGAAGGACTAATAAGCAAAAACACAAACAACCCAGAATAAACACAGGATAGAATAACAACACAATCAATAATATTAAAGCTAGAGCTGAAAAACTGAAAATGGATAGCAATGAAATCAAACAGCCAGTGACTGGAGCTCAAATGTTCCCAAGTCCTCATATCACTCTAAGCCTGGAGTTAAGATATTAACTTAAGAATAGTATATGCGGCACAATTTCAAGGATAATCACCAAAGAACAGAAACAGGGAATATAACCTCCTAATCACTAGAGGAAAAAAATGGAATGAGAAATATAGGAAAACAAACAAAAAGGAAAACACAAAGAAAAAACATTAAATCACCAATAAAATATAAAGTGATATGTGAAAGGATAAAGTCCTTGCATATTAGAAATGGAACAAAAATGATTTAAACATGTCAAAGACAGAACCTGTCATGTTGTTTGAAGGAAGAAAAAAATGTCTTCCAATAAATTGGTGACAGAAAACCTTCCAAAGCACAGAAAGGTTCAAAGTAAAAGGACAGAAAAAAATGTTTCTGGCAAATATTAACCAAAAGACAGCTGAAAAGGTGGTTTCGATGGTAAGCAAAATAGATTTTAAGAAAGTATTACTGGCCGGGCATGGTGGCTCATGCCTGTAATCCCAGCACTTTGGGAGGCTGAGGCAGGCAGATGACGAGGTCAGGAGATCGAGACCAACCTGGCTAACATGGTGAAACCCCATCTCTACTAAAAATACAAAAAATTAGCTGGGCGTGCTGGTGGGCCCCTGTAGTCCCAGCTACTTGGGAGGCTGAGGCAGGAGAATGGCGTGAACCCGGGAGGCAGAGCTTGCAGTGAGCCGAGATCGCATCACTGCACTCCAACATGGGCAAGAGCGACACTCTGTCTCAAAAAAAAAAAAAAAAAAAGAAAGTATTATTAAGGATAGAGAGGTCACAGTATAGATAAGAAGGTTTAATTCACCAGGAAGATGTACAATTATAAACGTTTATGCTCTTACTAGCCTCAAAATATATTAAGCATAAATTAATAAAACTACACAGAGAAATGAATAAATCCACCACCACTGTGGAAGATTTTAACACATCTCTGCCAATTATTGGTAAGTCAACAGATGAAAATGTTAGCAAAAAATTAGAAAACTTGCATATACCTAACTAGTTTGATTTGTTGGATAAACAATTAGAAAAACTGCCCGTAATTAGAAAAAATGCATTTTCAAGCACACATGGAAGATTCATAAGAGGTGACAAGAGGCGAGGCTGGATGAGGTGGCTCAGATCCGTAATCTCAGCACTTTGGGAGGCTGAGTTGGGAGGACTGCTCAAAGCCAGGCTTCAAGACCAGCCTGGTCAACAAAGCGAGACGTCATCTCTATAAAAAATAAAATAGGCCGGGCGCAGTGGCTCACGCCTGTAATCCCAGCACTTTGGGAGGCCAAGGCGGGTGGGTGATAAGGTCAGGAGATTGAGACCATCCTGGCTAACGCGGTGAAACCCCGTCTTTACTAAAAATACAAAACATTAGCTAAGTATGGTGGCGGGTGCCTGTATACAGTCCCAGCTACTTGGGAGGCTGAGTCAGGAGAATGGCATGAACCCGGGAGGCGGAGCTTGCAGTGAGCCGAGACTGCGCCACTGCACTCCAGCCTCAGGGACAGAGCGAGACTCCATCTCAAACAAACAAACAAACAAACGAATAAATAAATAAACAAATAAGCAAGCTGGGCACAGCGGTGGTGCCTATAGTCCCAGCTACTCAGGAGGCTGAGGCAGGAAGACAGTCTAAGCCAAGTAGTTGGGAGCTGCAGTAAGCTATGATCTGGTCAGCATACCCCAGCAGGAGTGACACAGATTCTCTCCCTCTCTCTCTAATTAATTCTCACTACACACTTGGCCATAAAGCAAGTCACAGTTAATTTCAAAGTGTCTTATCATATAGAACACACTCTTTGCCTAAAATATAATTAAATGAGAAACCAAGAAAGAAATATATATTTTAAAAATCTTCTTACATTTGGAAATTTCACGTTTTTTTCAACTCACAAGTCAAACAGGAAATCACAGAGAAAAGAGACAATAATTTGACCTAGTTGATAATAAAAATACCACATGTCAAAATGTATGGATTACATCAATATATAAGGAAATTTATTGGCTTTAATATAATAAAACAATTTCTTTTCTGATACATATTTATTTACTTATTTTTTTGGAGAGACAGGGTCTCGCTATGTTGCCCAGGCTGGTCTCAAATTCTTGGCCTCAACCAATCCTCCCACCCTGGCTCCCAAAGCTCTGGGATTATAGCCACATGCCATCACACCTGGCTCCCTATATTCATTTTAAAATTAGTTTTTTATGTACTTATCACAAAATCAACCCTAAACCTCAGTCAATTACCAAGATTAGGATGCTGAACCTCACAGGTATTCTACCCTGAAGAGCTCTTCTGGATCCTTCTACTGTGCTTCAATCTGAATGGGTCAGCATCTATACCTGGGCACAGTATCATCCCGGGATCTCTTGGCACAAAATCTGGGGGTTCCCCTTTGCTGCTCTGCTATGTTGGAGCTGCTATTTCCTACACCCGTATCTTTTAATTGACTTCTTCAATTCAGTAGTTCCTGTCTTCTAGTTTTCTGAAAAAAGAGTGTGAGGTAAAAATTTTAAAACCATTCATAAAGTTGTTGGTAATCGATCCACAAACTTTATGGGCAGTTTGGCTGGGTATGGATTTCTAGATGGGAACTAATGTTTCCATTCACAGTCCAATCATGTTTTGTTTCCCTCCATTCTCTCCATGTCTGAGGTCTTTTTTAGTTTACAGTATGCTACCTGAGAGCAGGTATAAAAGTATACATTTTGATGTTGAATTTATAATGTCTTTTTTTTTTTTGTCTATACACTATTTAAAGTCCTCCTTACCTCCTAGTTAACTCCTCACATGGCTTGCTTCTCCGTTCCCTATCTAAATAGAGAAGTCCCAGGAGACTTCCTCGGGGACCAGGACATGGAGGGGAACTGGAGGTAGGACCAGGCTGCATTTCCTAGGAGTCTCTAGGCTCTCCTGTTAGAGAACACAACCCATGGTGGCCCCTGACCCTCCACATGTGATTACGTTAAGGCCTGGTTGTCTCCTACTGATACCCCCAAGACTTTGCTTTAAATGTTACTTTATTTTATTTATTTATTCTTTTGAGACAGAGTCTCACTTTGTTGCCAGGCTGGAGTGCAGTGGTGCAACCTTGACTCACTGCAACCTCCGTCTCCTGAGTTCAAGCAATTCTCCTGCCTCAGCCTCCTGAGTAGCTGGGACTCAGGGACTCAGGCGTGGGACACCACGCCCGACTAATTTTTGTATTTTTAGTAGAGACGGGGTTTCACCATGTTGGCCAAGATGGTCTCGATCTCTTGACCTCGTGATCCATCCGCCTTGGCCTCCCAAAGTACTGGGATTACAGACGTGAGCCACCGCGCCTGGCCTACACGTTATTTTTTTTTAACCTATACAAAAGTCAAGACAAATACAAAAATCCCCACAGATCCAAATACAAAGTTTCTATATTTCCGATTGTGTTGAGAAGGGAGAGGTGTGGAATTGGCTACTACCTTTGTCTTTAAGTTTGTCCTGACATTTTCCTGTCTCAAATACCAAGGAAGGGTGCTTCTGTCTATTCTTTTGCCCTAGAGACGAGTTATCACTCTTCTCCTGGTATTCACACCCATCACACACACTCTCCCACTCTGTTCTGCTCACACAGCTGCAACTCAGAGGCAGGCTGGCTCAGGCCCGAGGTGGAGTCATCACCCCACTGGTTCAACTGGATTAGAACTGTGGCATTTCACAGACTGCCCAGACCAGCGTCAGCTTATCAGCAGCCTGCGTTGAATCCCACCCACTTGTCAATGCTTTCTGCCCAGTGAAACGCTATCTCCTAAAATCAGTGCTAGTGTGACAGGTCTGAGCAGCATAGTGTCCCATGATTTACTTGCTTTTCCTGAACTACCACGTATTTACCATAAATTTTATCATATTCAATGGAACACAAATGGCTTCCCAGGGGGGCAGCATTATGTTAATAACTCTGGATCTTGCAAAAGTTGCTTATCTGTATGAGCTTGATTTTACTCATTTTTAAGACAAAATAAGAGAATCTAATTCAGAGGACTGTTGTGAACATTAAAGTCATTCACATGATACAGTGATTTAGGGCATGGTAGAGGGACTGGTAGATAAATCTTTTCTTGGTGGGGTACTTAGGTCAATTTTTATAATAAAATTTTATAAGTTTCTCCATATAGCTCTTGTACATGTTTTGTTAGATCTACGCCTAGAATGTCTATGGGTTTGTGTTCTATTTTAAATGGTGTTTTGTTTGTTGTGTGTTGCTGGTGTGTGATCAATATACAATGGCCTTGTACACTGAACTTTTATAATCCATCATCCTTACTAAACTTTATTACTATTTGTAATCCTTTTAATGTACTTTTTATGCAATCATTTCATAATTCTAATTTTGCTTCTTATTTTGCTTTATGGCTGCCTTTTAGGACCTTCAGGGCAATGCTGAAGAGATGCCAGTGACTGGGCATCCTTATTTTGTTCCAACTGTAAAGAAAAAGTCTTCAATGTTTTACAGTTACTAATGTTTGCTTTTATTGTTGGTGGTTGTTCATATTTGTTTTTTTGTAGACGTCCTTCATCCAGTTAGGGATTCCTAGTTTGCTAAGGAATTTTTTTTTTAGTCATGAATGGGTGTTGGATTTTATCAAATGCATTATCTGTATTAATTGAAAGAACCGTTTTCCCCCTTTAACATGTTACTGTGGCAAATGACAATTACAAATTCTTTCTGAGTATTAAAGTAGTTTTTCACTCTTGATGTAAAGCCAAGATGCTATTTGCTATGTCTTATTTAGAATTTTTGTCTCTAGGTCCATTAATGATATTGGTCTTTAATTTTATTTTTCATACTACATTTGGTATCAAGATCATTTATATCAGCTTCACAGAACAAGTTGATTACCTTTTCTTCTGAAAATTTTAGATAAAAATTCTAAGACTCAATCTGTATTTTGACAGTTAGAAATAATTAGGTAATAAAATCATTTAGCTTTAGTGTTTTCTTTCCTGAGAAGATTCAAAACTACCAGCTCAACATCTCTAATGATAATTGGAGTATTTGAATTTTTAAATTTTTTTCTTTTTTGAGAGGGAGTCTCGCTCTGTCGCCCAGGCTGGAGTGCAGTGGCCGGATCTCAGTTCACTGCAAGCTCCGCCTCCCAGGTTCACGCCATTCTCCTGCCTCAGCCTCCTGAGTAGCTGGGACTACAGGCGCCTGCCACCTCGCCCGGCTAGTTTTTTGTATTTTTTAGTAGAGACGGGGTTTCACCGCGTTAGCCAGGATGGTCTCGATCTCCTGACCTCGTGATCCACCCGTCTCGGCCTCCCAAAGTGCTGGGATTACAGGTTTGAGCCACCGCGCCCGGCCAATTTTTTTCTTAAGATATTTTGGTAATGTATTTTTCCAGGGATTTTTCCATCTTGTCTATTTTCAAACTTAATAGCATAAAGATGCTACAGTAATCTTACATTTTTTCAAGTTTTATTAATATTACTAAAAAATATGTAATGTTTCATGAATTTGCATGTCATCCTTGCCCAGAGGCCATGCTAATCTTCTCTGTATCTTTCCAATTACAGTATACGTGCTGCCAAAGTGAGCACATCTATGTTTCCAATCCCTGATGGGACTGCTATCCCTAATTTTCCTTTTTACTATTATTTATCTTCGCTTTATCAATTTTACCATAGGATTATTATTTCTCGCTGTTGTTTAGTCACTGTTTATGTCATTAATTTCTACTCATATTTATAATCTTTTTATCCATTTTCTTTGGACTTATTCTATTGTTCCTTTCCTATTTCTCATGTTGGAGGCTTAGCTCATTAATTTGCAGCCTTTCTCTCAAGCTATCCTCCTACTTCAGCCTCCTGAGTAGCTAGGACTACAGGCACATGCTACCATGCCTGTTTTTTTTTTTTTTTTTTTTTCCTTTTGAAGAGGCGGGGTCTTGCTATGCTGCTTGGGCTGGTCTCAAACTTCTGGCCTCTAGCAATCCTCCTGCCTTGGACTCTCAAAATGCTGGGATTATCGACATGAGCCACTGTGTCCAGTCCTTTCTTCTTTTTGTTTATTTTTATTTATTTATTTGAGACTGAGTCTCCCTCTGTTGCCCAGGCTGGAGTGCAATGGCATGATCTCGGGTCACTGCAACCTCTGCCTCCCAGGTTCAAGCGATTCTTGTGCCTCAGCCTCCCAAGTAGCTGGGACTACAGGCGTGCACCACCACACCAGGCTAATTTTTGTATTTTTAATAGAGATGGGGTTTCACCACGTTGGCCACGCTCATCTCGAACTCCTGACCTCAGGTCATCTGCCTGCCTTGGCCTCCCAAAGTGCTGGGATTACATGCGTGAGCCACTGCGCCTGGCCCCTTTCTTCTTTTTAAAGTTGAGCTAATTTGACTAAAATTTATTCTAAATATCAAGTCAATGACATCATATACATTTTAATATTTAGTATTTTTACTTTTCATCAGTTGTAGATATTTTAAAATTGTCATTATTTCTTTTCTGACCCAATAGGAAGTATTTTTCAAATTTTATAGGGATTTTTAAGTATACGTTTTTGTTATTAACTCCTACTGCATTTGTTGTATGTTGCTATACACATTACTCCCACAAATTTGAAGCTTAAAATACAAACATTAATTTTTTTTCATAGTGTATGTGGGTTAGTGCCAGATCCTGTTCTATTTGCATTTTTCTCCTCAAAAGGCCCTTAGGAGCTAGGCTATTATTATCCCTATTTAGCACATAGAAGACTGACGATCAGAAAGGTTTACTATCTTGCCCAAAAACCTTACAACATTAAATAAGCAAACTAACAATAAAATGAAATGAATATATAAGCATATTTGATATAAATATCTCTTTAAATTTACAAAAATGGGGAAATACCAGCCTAATATCCAGAGCTAAACCTCCATTAGAATTCAAGTGCAGGTGAAATTGATTTATATACCACTGTAGTCAGCAATAAGGAACAGACCATCAGTTTAAAGCACTGTGTTCTAAGAGAACTCTCTGCAAGTATAGAATAAACGTTCTATGTCTATGTTGTCTAATGTGGTAGCTACTAGCCATATGTGGCTACTGAGCACTTGAGATGTGGCTAATGTGACTGAGGAACTACATTTTTAATTTTATTTAATTTTAATTAGTTTAAATATAAATAATCACATGTGGCTAGTAGCCACCCTATTGGACAGCACAGTTTAAAGGCCTACAGAACTAGAAGAATAAAAAACTATGAATACTTAAAAATTGGTTAATCAACCTTTCAAACACAGTAATTAAAAAGTGATGAATTTTTAAAGTGACTAGGGAAACCATGGCATAAATACATAAGAGGTTATTTCAAATAACCTTCAATTTAAAGCTTTTCCAAATTATGTTTTTAAAAAAAATGCACAAAATTTATGTGTCATCAAACACTAGTACTCACAAAGTATTAATAAGTGTTTCTCAAAAATTAGCACTAACACCAAAATGTTGTTAGCAATATTTTTTCTAAAATGTATTTTAACATATCAAAACCATACATAATTACTACTGTGTTCAATCTCCTTGATAATATGATCTTTTATACCCAAGAATGCCAGGAAATACCTGAGTGGTCACCTGATGCAGAAAAACAGGATTTTAGGTCCTCACACCGTGTATTAGCAGTATTTAGCAAGTGATATGCGGAAAAATGTATCGCCTATTTTAAGATAACTAGTCTTAACATTTCCACAGATACGTATGACATTATTTAATTTGTAGTGGCTATAAGATATTTATATAGTACAAACTAATTTCTCATGGTTCTGTGACTGAAGGAAATTTTATATAAAAATTAGGGTTCTGTAGCTAATAATTAGGTCTAGTCCAAACAAGTAAAAAGCTAGAATACTTCAAAATGAAGATGAACAACTATCGTCTTTGGTTTCTATAAAAATGAAAAGGTGAGCTAAGATAAAATAATTCACGTTCAATCCTACTCACCTAACCTCGGGAATTAAAGGCCAGAACGAAAGTATGGTGTAAGCAATGTGTTTCTTTCAGCATTTTGAAGATATATCCCAGTGCCTTCTGGCCTCCATTATTTCTGATGAGAAGTCAGCTGGACTGTCACTGGGGTTCCCTTGTATTAATATATGATGAATCATGTTTCTTTTGTTGTTTTCAAGATTTTCTCTTTATCTCTGGTTTTCAACATTTTGACTTTGAGGTGTCTAGGTGTTACACATTTTAACCTATTAACGTATTTAACTTATTAAATACATTACACATTTTAACTTATTAAAATTTTGCATCAAATTTGTTAAGTGCTCAGCCATTATTTCTTCAAATATTTTCTGCATCATCCTCTCTCTTTCTGGCACTCTCATTACACACATTTTGGTGCACTTAATCATGTCCAACATTTTTATGAGGTTCTCTTTCATTTTCTCCATTGTTTTCTCTCTTTCAGATTACATATTCTTAATTTCTATTTTTTTGGAGACAGGGTCTCACTCTGTCACCCAGGCTGAAGTACAGTGGCACAATCTTGGCTTACTGCAGCCTCAACCTCCCGGTCTCAAGTGATCCTTCCATTGCAGCCTCCCAAGTCCACCATACCCAGCTAATTTTTTGGTGTGTTTTTTGTAGAGATGGGGTTTTTCCATGTCACCCAGGCTGGTCTCGAACTCCTGAGCTGAAGTGATCCACCAGCCTTGGCCTCCCAAAATGCTGGGATTACAGGCGTGAGCTACCATGACCTGCCTCGTTATCTTAATTTCAAGTCCACAAATTCTTTGCTCTGCCATCTCAAATCTATTATTGAGCCCCTATGGTAAATTTTTCACTTTGATTGTTATTCTTTTCAACACCAGAATTTCTATTTGGTTCTTTTCATAGTTTATATCTTTTTATAGATGCTCTATTTGATTAGACATTGTTAACATTAACATATGTTCCTTTAATTCTTTAGACATGGTTTCCTTTAGTTCTTTGAACATAGTTATAATGGCTGGTTTGAAATCTTCACCGGCGAAATCAAACATCTGGACCTCCCCAAATGCAGTTTCTATTGCCTGCTTCTCACTTCCCCCAACTAGTCTTCTGGGCTTGCCTCTCTAGCATGAAGCCTCCAACCTACGGGTGAGCTGGAGTGGGACAATCAGGTCCGTAATCTTGGCCTGACTTATTTGGTGGGTGATGAGAGATGCTGAAGGCTGGCCATGAAGGGTGAAATGTACCCTACACTGGAGGCTGGGGGAAGAGGGGACCATCTTCTTGACTGGACTCCCTGGAGTAGAGCCCCAGGTTAGTTTCTATAAAACGAGTTTGGATGGTGGGGGAGTGGGTTGTGGCTCACAGGCCATAGACTTGCCGTTCTCACTTAGATTTAGTAGTTATTTTTGATTCCATTCATGGAATGTTTCTCCACTTGCTGTATACCCTGAGGACAATTTCTAGAGATTTTAAATGCTTGTCTTTCATAATTTTCTCCAGCTAAATGTTTGTTGGACAGAGAATTCACTGTGTCCTCATTCTGCTATTTTGAAAGTTGGTCTTCTGTTTCTTCGATTTATTCCCATTGGAAATACAGATTCTCTAGATGATTAGTATGTGTCGTGTGAGAAAACAAAATGGGTCTTTTGTCCTTATTTATAAGTCTTGAGAGTATTTGGAAACTATTCATTCTGAATTTGTAGACTTAAGCTTGAGTTGTTATTTCTTGAGACATCTTGATTTGTTTGAACACAAGAAATGAGCCAAGTACAAAATTGCCAAGCCAGATAATGGAAGTACAACACACGCAGTGAGGCATGAAGGGCTGCACAGCCATGAAATAAGTGTCATAAGATCCTTGATAACAAAAGCACTTGGGGGTTTGTCATTGTGCTCCAAAACAGTGCCTTGGCCTTCTTAGGGTTTCTAGTAAATCAATGATCCATTCATTCATGTGCTAAATACAACAGGACTGCCTCCTAGATAGGCCCTCTGTGAGGTGCTAGGTACACGATAGTGGGCAAACTGTCCCTGACGTCTGTGCTCCTTGGCAAGAGAGACCAATCACACACAAATGTGCAACCACAGATTGTGTGAGTGCTAGAAAGGAAATAAAGAGTGCTGGGAGAGACAGCATGGGGTGGTAGGATGGTCTAGTCAGGGTCATCAGGGAAGGCTTCTTAAAGGAAGGTGATCTTTAAGCTAAGCCTAAACAGAGAGAAGCAACGAGTCATGCAAAGGCTGAGAGAACACTGAAAATAGAGAGCATAGCATGTATGAAATCCTAGGATGGGAAAGAGGTTTTCCATGGCTGAGACACTGGAAGGAGGCTAGAAGATAATAAGAGAGAAAGACAAGATAGGTGTCTTAGTCCATTTGAGCTGCTCTAACAAAAATACCACAGACTAGGGGGGTCATAAACAATAGAAATGTATTGCTCACAGTTCTGGAGGCTGGGAAGTCCCAGATCAAAGCACCAGCAGGTTTGGCATCTGGCGAGGGCCTGCTGCCTCATAGACGGCTGTCTTTTCGAAGCAACCTCCTATGGTGGAAGGGTTAATGACTCTCTCGGGCCTCTTTTATAAGGACATTAATCCCAAAGGTCCCACCCCCTAAATATCTTGGGGGTGAAGATTTCAACATATGAATTTTGGGGGAGATGCAAACATTCAGACCATAGCAATAGGAGAACGCAGGGATAAGAGGAAAGACTACTTATTGCATTATTCTTACTTTAAAATTAAACTTATATTTAGAAAAAAATTAAAAATTTGATAAAAATTATTTTCTCTTGGAAGGAAGGGAATAACAGCATTGGTGAGGGAAAGGGTTTTGTGAGGAGTTCGCTTGAAGAGAGAACTTTTAGACAGTCTCTTTAGACCCAGTGGGAGTCTAATCAATCCACCGCCCTAATCAATGACAAATGCCTGAGAGGAAGGAGTGAAGGTACAAAGTAGTGCTCACTGGCTAGCATGTTTTCTTTTGTTTATATAGTGTTAAAGTTTTCAGAAACTAGTAACTAAAATTAAGAACTGGAAGACTTTACATAAAATTCAACTTTCCAGTTATCTTGAGAAACTTGCAACCCTGGTAGTGGCTGCCTCAGGATGAGACACGGGCTTCGAAGTCCATCCTGGTGCCCTCCCCTCCATGCCTGGTCCCAGTCCTCAGATGCTGCCACCCTCTTTGCCTCTTTGGTTTGTCAGCATGTGAGAACACATTCAAGAAACATTTCAAGGTAGAGACTGGAGAGCATAGTTGTGGGTAAGGGATGCGGGACAGAGTGCCTGCGCTGGCCTGAGGTTCGGAGGAGGTGAGTGGGTGTGAAGAGTATAGAGCAGCCTCGGCATCAGGCATAGGATGGGCCTCATTTCAGAGAACAGGGAGCTGTGGAAGAACCCAGAGGCTGCTCAAGTGACTTGAGGCAGGATGCAAGTGAGAACGGGGCTGATTAACACAGAACTGGAAAGGGCAAACTACTCTATGGAGAATGTGACTCGAAACAGGAGGGCAGGAACATTGGGATCCCAGCTCTGCCACTATCGACAAGGCACAGAAGCTCTCTGGGCTGAGAATCCTTTTATAAGATAAGTGGATACTCTCTAGAAGTCCTTTCAGTTATTTTTGTTTAAGGAATGTTAAATAGATATGTATCTATAGAGAAGGCTGCAGCTGCAGCTCAGGCACCAGCACCCAAGTTGAGGAGCAGATGCTCACTGTGTGTGGCTGTGCTCTGCATGACAACCAGCAGACACCAGCACCATCCTTAGTAAGCTCTGAAATACTGGGAACCAGTGGCTAGCCAGGCCACAGCAGGCTCAAGAGATCTGACATCTTAAAGTTATGTGATTAATGTTCATAAAATGCAGCTTCCACACTTTGGGAAGCAGTTGAGTACATTCCTTTGCTGTCCTGTCACAGAATACCCACTGCCAAGGCAAAGGTATGCATCCAGTACACCACACTCTCTGCTGCTAGCGATCTTGAGGTAAGGCCTGGGCTGCAGGCGACTTCTCTGCCCCATGCAGCACTGAGCATGGTTGGTGGGTCCCTTATACCTGGTGTGACGGGATGCTGCTATCTACAGGAGTGATTAACTAAGTGCTTAGAACAGCCATGATAAAATATCTCACAGAGAAGAAGTAGGACATGTGTGTTTAGAATGAAAGTCTCAGAACTGCACTGATTCCATCAGCCAGAGAGCCATTCAAAACTTCTTGGAATAAGAGTCTGCCAAGTGAATTCCACTTATTTAATGTTTAAGATCAATGCTTCTCCCATAGACACTTACCCAAATAACCCCCACTTTCATGACTATAACACTGCGGTGCAGGGGAGCAGACACCACACGACATGAATGGACACGGGCACTAGGAGTTCAGGTACCTGCACAATCCAGGTTATGTGAATTCGTTTCACAGTCAGTTAAGTGCCTGCATCTCTTCTGCGCTCAAATCTTAGTTCCCTTCACCTACCAGACAAATGCGTGTTGTTACAGATGTAGTTAACTGACAAGAAAATAGGGTTCCCTCTCATTAAGTGCCAGCTCTCTTAAGTCCTGAAGCAGGTGTCTGCGTTTTTGTAAAAGGCCTAATCTTATGGGAAGGTGCTCACAGGAAGGTGCTTGAGAATGGCACAGGGCATACCATTTCACATAGATGCGGCCTTACAATGGTGACCTCATCATTCAGCTACTGCTGTTTGGCTTTGCAAGGTAAAGTTCCAATGTGGGTAAAGCAATACATAATCATTAGAATACCATGTCTACAGCGGGTCCCTGCCCTTAGCCACCCACACTCCAACCCTCTCAACTGGGAAAACAAGGCAGCAGTCAGAAAGTGGTTCCAGGGAAACAGGGTAGCAGCAGAATAGCCTGTTTCAGGCATCAGCAGCCATTCTGCAGGACTTGGATTCTGTGCATTTCTGAGCCATGAGGGTGAGGCCTGGATCATGTTGGAAGAGCCGATTAAAACTGGTGCCAAATGAAACCACATTCCACCGCGCATTCCCAGCAACATAAAATAAGACAGATAAGAGGTTCCTTGTTCACGTTGGAAGTACAAAAGTCCATTATGAAGTTAATATTTGTCTTTAAGAATTTTTTTCCTTTTCTTACCAACTTAATGTCCATTATGCCAATTAAAGAATATTTCAGAAACTGTAAAAATACATGTCTTGTTTATCTGTAACGGCAACAGAACAAATCACAGGGAATAAAAAAATAAAACTCTTGATTTGTAGTGGAAGTTGTGGGAGTACAATTTAATTTCTCTTTTTAAAAAGTTTTAAATGTCCCTTTCTCGTTTCCAAAACTACGTGTTTTCCCTTTCTTTCATTCACTGGCTCAGTTTCATAGCTACACGAAGGAGGGACAGCGAGAGCACAGCAAACGTGTGTGCCTGCGCACGCATGTGCTGAGAGGGCAGATTAAGTGGCTATGTGGGATGTTTACGTGAGTTATGGGAGCAGTTCTTAGCAGTCCACCAAGAATTCCCGGAATCGGAGTCAGGCCCGGCTGTTTCATTCTAGGTCACTGTCAACTTAAGCAGGCTCTAAAGATCAACAAAGACCTGCCCTCCACTTTATAATCTCTTATGAAGCCTCAACCCAAGGAAAAAACAGAAGAAATCAGAGGATGAAGTGATAAAAACAGAGAGAAAAAAACGGAGCATGGGGAGAAGAGAAGAGGGCTGGAACCTGAGCGCAAGGGAGCCACTGAGAAAAGGCGGGGGCGAGGGCGAGGGCGGGGCGGGGTGGGAGAGGGGACGCATTGGGGGCGGGGGCCTCGCCCACTCCTGCAGAGGCTTGGGAGGACGGCCGGGAAACCAGAGACAGCAGGACATTGTGTTCTTCTTCTCAAAAACAACCAGCCTCTGCACTCCCAAAGTAAACAGTTAATCCTGTTGTTTATCTTTTTAACATGAGATGTTAGCACGACTTCTACTGCACAGAAATGTGTTTTTTATTCATTTAAAAATCATATTTTCTCTTTGCTGAAATAAAAGTGTGACATGTAAACTTTTAAATATCAATGAACTGAAAGGAGTAGCAATCTTACTTTCCTAAAAGTGACTTAACCAAAAGAAGACAAAAAACCTCAGCCTTTTTTTCTTTTGAGACAGGGCCACCCTCCTTCTGTCTCTCAGGCTGGAGTACCGTGCTGTCATCTCGGCTCCCTGCAGCCTCCACCTCCTGGGCTCAACTGATCTTCCCACCTCAGCCTCCAGAGTAGCTGGGACCACAGGCACACTTCACCACCTCACCCGGCTAATTTTTGTATTTTTGGTAGAGACAGGGCTAGGCCATGTTGCCCAGGCTAGTCTCAAACTCCTGGGCTCAAGTGATCCACCAGCCTCAGCCTCCCAACATGCTGGAATTACAGGTGTGAACCACTGCGACCGGCTGAGAAGGGTCTTTTCTTTCTTTTTTTTTTTTTGAGATGGAGTTTTGCTCTTGTTGATCAGGCTGGAGTGCAATGGCGCGATCTTGGCTCACTGCAATCTCCACCTCACCAGTCCAAGCGATTCTCCTGCCGCAGCCTCCTGAGTAGCTGGTTACAGGTGCCTGCCACCACGCCCAGCTAATTTTTTGTATTTTTAGTAGAGACGGGGTTTCACTACGTTGGCCAGGCTGGTCTCGAACTACTGACCTCAGGCAATCCATCAGCCTTGACCTCCCAAAGTGCTGGGATTACTGGCATGAGCCACCAAGTCTGGCCGAGAAAGGCCTTTTCCATACTCACACACCATCTTTATTTTAGAAAAATATTGTGTTGCTGAGATCAACAACAACAAAACCCTGTGCAAGCTTGGTCTTTCAGGAAGACACAAATAAAATCGCTGACACAACTGGTGCCAGTCTGGACTTTGATTTGTTTACTGCTGGTGAATATAAAACTTTTTTTTTAGATGGAGTTTCTCTCTTGTTGCCCAGGCTGGAGTGCAATGGCGGGTCTCGGCTCACTGCAACCTCTGCCTCCTGGGTTCAAGCGATTCTCCTGCCTCCGCCTCCTGAGTAGCTGGGACTACAAGCATGCCCACTATGCCCAGCTGATTTTGCATTTTTAGTAGAGACGGGGTTTCTTCATGTTGGTCAGGCTGGTCTTGAACTCCCAACCACAGGTGATCTGCCCGTCTAAGCCTCCCAAAGTGCTTGGGTTTACAGGTGTAAGCCACTGCACCCGGCCAAGATGTCTTGTAATTTGATAGATGTTCACCCATGGAACAAGTTTTCAAAGATACTTACCTCTTGCCTTTTTATTTTTTGAGACAGGGTCTCAATCTGTTGCTCAGGCTGGAATGCAGTGGCATGATCATGGCTCAGTGTAGCCTCAACCTCCTGAGCTCAAGTGATCATTCCACTGCATTCTCCCAAATAGCTGGGACTAAGGCCTGTGCTACCGTGCCCAACTAATTTTTAAATTTTTTGTAGAGATGGGGTCTCACTGTATTGCTCAGGCTAGTCTGGAACTCCTGGGCTCAAGGGATCTTCCTGCCTTCGCTTCCCAAAGTGCTCGGATTGGAGGCAAGCATCATTGCTTTCAGCCTGCCTTTTTATTAACTGAAATTTTTATTAATTGTAGAATCGCATGCAGTCCTAAGAAATACCACAGAGAGAACTCCTGTACACCTTACCCAGTTACCCCAAGAGTATAAACTATATATACTAGTAAACAATAATACAATATCACAACTAGGATACTGACATTGATAAAACCTGCCACTCTTTTACTTGGATGTGTGTCACATATTTAGTTTGACAGTTTTATCACCTGTGTAGGATCCTGTAACTTCTACCACAGTCAAAATACTGAACTGTTCCATTGCCATAAGGGTCCCTCAGGCTGCCCTTTAATAACTCATCTCCTTCCATCTCCCAACCCTCATGACTAACATCAGAAAAACATTAAACTGTCCTCTCTTTAAAATTTTGCCATTTCAAAAATGTTATAAAAATTGAATCATCCAGTATACAATTTTTGGGATTGGATTTTTTTTTCCTCAGCACAATTCCCTGGTAATTAAAACAAGCTATTATGCCTTTTATTTTTATAACAGCTTTACTGAGGTATAATTCACATACCATAGAATGGACCTGTTTATATTGTAGCAAAATACACATAAAATAAAATTTACTATTTTAATCCTTTTAAAGTGTACCACCGTAGCATTAAGTATATTCGCAATGTTCTGCAACCATCAGTGCTATCTAATTCCAGGATATTCTTATCATCCCAAAAGGAAACCTCCATCCATCAATTACTCCTATTCTCCCCTCCCCTGAGTCCCTGGCAACAATTGACCAGATTTCTGCCTCTATGGATTTGCCTGTTCTAGTTATTTCACAAAAATGGACTCATATGATATGTGGCCTTCTGTGCCTAGCTTCTTTTCACTTAGCATGATCTTTTCTAGGTTCACTCATGTTATAGCATGGATCAGTATTTCATTCCTTTTTGTTGCTGAATGATATTCCATTACGTGGATATAACACATTTATTTATCTTCTATCAGCTGACAGACATTGCAGTTGTTTTGACAGTTTTGCATTATGAGTAATGTTGCTATGGAGTGATTGTGTAGAAGTTACATGGACATATGTTTTCAATTCTCAAGAGTATATACCTAGGAGTGAAAATTCCGGGTTATATGGTAATTCCATGTTTAACTTTTTGGGGAACTGCCTCACTGTTTCTCAAAATGGCTGCAACATTTTGCATTCTCATCAGTAGTGTGCAAAGATTCCAACTTCTCCACAACTGAATTCATCCACACTTGGTATTGTCCTTTTGATTGCCATCCTAGTGACTGTGAAGTGGTATCTCATTGTGGTTTTTATCTGCATTTCCCTAGTATCTAATGATGTTGATCATCATGTGCTTACTGTCCATTTGCATATTTTGAATAAATGTCTATTCAAAATTTTCAACCATCTTTTATTTGGGTATCTTTTTAACTGTTGAGTTGTAAGTGTTTTTTACATATTCCAGATACAAGTCCCCTATCAGATTAGTGATTTGCAAATTTCTTTTTTGAGGCATTAAAGTTTTTAATTTTGATGAAGTCCCATTTATGTATTTTTTCTTTTGTTGTTTATGATTTTGTTGTCACATCCAAGAAACCATTGCCTAATATGTAAGGTTAGGAAGATATAGTCCTACATTATCTTCTGAGAAATTTAGTTCTTACATTAGGTCTGTGATCCATTTTGCAGTAATTTTTGTGCATGGCATGAAGCAGGGGTCCACCTTAATTCTTTTATATGTGGATACCTAGTCATTCCAAAACCACTCATTGGAATGACTCTTCTTTCTCCACTGAATTGCCTGACACCCATGTCAAAACTCAATGGACCAAAAATGTAAGGTATTATGCCTTTTTAAGAACATATACATCATGCCAGTAGTATTAAAAGATAATGTCTTATATGGGTGTAGGTATTAAGAAAGAAAAGAGTCTAAACCTTCTCAAGAAGATCAACCAGAATTTTATCATTGACAAAGAGTTACACGAATGCATCTATATTTCCTAGGGTACACAGAATAAAATCACTGCTGCATTTATTTAGGCCAATGAATACACAGCTAATGTAACTGGCCAGTATCTCTCTTTCTATAGATCTGTTACTTTACCATCTTTATGCAGAGATCCCTCTTGAAGAAAGCCCCACCGTTCTCCCAGTCACCGAGTCTCAAAACCTGGGAGTACTCTATTTCCTTTCACATCCAGTTGCTGTAACCTGTCCATTTTCCCTCCGCATCACCTTTTTAATATTCTCCTCCTCATCCCCATTGTCATGGTCTTGTCCTTCCTGCCACCTACATGGATTAGGCAGGTGATTCCCAACCTGTCTCTTAACCCCTGTTCTTTCCTTTCTTCTAACCTCTCCTGCAGGTTGCTACTACAGTGCTCCTTCTTATTGAATACAGTTAATCATGTCACTCACCTGGCCAGAGAACTTTGGGAGTATCCCAATGGCTCCTGCATGCCTCTTGGTACACACGTGGTGGGGTCTAAGATCAAGATGCTACCACGCCCCTATCTGTCTTGGCTCCCGCCTGTTCCCCTCATGGAATCTGATACTCCTTGCTACTCCCACTCATTTAGGTATCATTTTTCAACTCAAACTGAAACTCCATGTCTCGTATGAAGACTTCTCTTATTCTCATGGTGTAAACAATTCTTTTTCCTTTTTTTCTTTGTGTTAAAAAGTCTTTTCATTTTTTTTTTTTTTTGTCTTTTAGTTGTCATCACATTTACTATGTATTATAATAACTTGAGGAGATCTTTTCTCTCTCCTGGAAGTTTCTTGAAGGCAGGAATCATATTTCTTATTCCCTATGTACCCGTCAGAGTCCTTAGCTCAGAGACTTATACATTATAGATAATATATGCTTGTTACACCAAGTTGAGTTAATCAACAGGCATTTATTCACCCTTCATGGGGAAAAGGGACATAAGACATAGTTCCTGCCCTTGGGGACAATATGAGGTAGTTCACAAACCAAAACATATATTGCTACAAAGTACACAAGTGGGAAAGCAAGAATTTAGTGAAGTTGTAAATTAGAACAAGAACAATGAAGGAAAAGAGAGAGCAAGGAAGGAGGGATCTACACTAAGAAAGTTTATTGCTCAAAATGTGCCATCAGTTCAGCATCCCTGGGCACACTGTGGTCTTATTTTCTCTCATGCATTCCCCAACTGACTACCAAATGAGCAGCCATTTGGTATTCCCACTTTCCCATGCCTATTCATCACTGAAACCTGAGGGGCCAAGGGTTTCTAACTGGGTATAGAGTAAAGAACAAGACACGGGCCTGGAGATGCAGGTTTTGGTGGTGCCATGAGTAATTTAGTGTCCTACAGCTTCCCTTAGGCCACCAAAGGGCATGTTGGCCCACACAGGAGTCACACAGGCTTTCAGAGGCAGAGTTCTTGGAGGGAATAAAGCCTGTAAACCCTGAGGCTCCACTCCATGGAATGGATTAGCATCCCTCCTGTGCCTGGTGAGTGGCATCAGTCATGAACAGTCTAAGGAGAATGAGAAGACAGTTGCTCATATAGTCTTCAGGCTCTATAGTTCCAGTGTGGGACTGGACCAGAGTCTAATGAACTGGGTGAGGTGGGGGTAAACCACTACTGTAGTGGGCCTACTGGCACAACAGGAAGCACAGTGTTGAATCATCCTTAGGTGATTCGCTTCTGAATCAGGGTTTCACATTCTAAGCTGACTGACTGGCTTGGAAACCAGTCCTGTCTGATACAATGGCTTATAAATCACCTGTTTTTGTGAAGTATGCATACATGTTCTACCTGCTCTGACCCTACCAAATAAAAAAACAAGCTGCCTTGGCAAATGCATACACATACAAGGCTTTCTTCTTTTTCAAATATCAATGGTAATTTTGTAAATTCTGCAATCCTAAGAAAACCTGTTTTAGGAACAGTATCACTGAGAAATATTAAATTGTTTTTCAATGAAGTAATTTCAAATTTGAAGACTAACCATATTCAGTTTACTGTACTTAAGACAGCAGACAACAGCCACTTTCAGAAGACAACCCTATTTCTCAGAGAGAAGGAAGGTTCCTAGGTAGAAATTAGTTTTGTTTCCAGTCAGCCCACCTTGGAACTGCCTGCCGTGCCCAGCCGACATCCTCCTGCTGCCTGCCTAGCCTGCTCTTTCCACTGGACCTGGGTGCCCAGCAAAATACAGCCTCTAGGATTTTGCTTTGCAGTGCTCACCACTTAACCTAGGTGTATCTCTTCCCTCTCTACACACTGGCTCCAAATGCTCAGTGCAGTCTCTGCTGGGAGCGTATGTCACCCTCTCTTTCCTGCCAACCTTTTGAGAATGTGTGGGCCTCACATTTCCATTTGATTGCCTCCTACTCACTTTTCTGACCATTTAAAAAAGTTTTTATTTATTTAATTTCTGACCCTTATTTATTTTTTAAAAATTTCAATAGCTTTTGTAGGTACAAGAAATTTTTGGTTACACAGATTAATTGTATAGTGTTGAAGTCTGAGATTTTGAGATTTTAGTGCACCCATCACCTGAGTAGTGTACAGTGTACCCAATAGGTAGTTTTTTTATTCTTTACCCTCTCTCACTCTCCCCCATCTGAGTCTCTGTAGTCCATTACATCACTTTGTATGCCTCTGTGTGCTGGCAGCTTAGCTCCCATTTCTAAGTGAGAACATACAGTATTTGGTTTTCCATTCCTGGGTTACTTCATTTAGAATAATGGCCTCCAGCTCCATCCAAGTTGCTGCAAAAGCCATTGTTTTGTTCTTTTTTTATTGCTGAGAAGTATTCCATGGTGTATATAGTGATTTTTTAAATCTACTCATTGTGTGATGGATGGTCACTTAGGTTGGTTCCCTATCTTTGTAACTGTGAATTGTGCTGCAATAAATAATATGTGTACAGGTGTCTTTTTTAATATAATGATTTACTTTCCTTTGGGTAGATACCCAGCAGTGGGAATGTTGAATCAAATGGTAGATCTACTTTTAGCTCTTTAAGGAATCTCTATACTGTTTTCCATAGACCTGTACTAACTTACATTCCCACCAGTAGTGCTAAGCATTCCCCTTTCACCACATCTGTTACAGTATCTATTGTTTTTTAACTTTCAAAATAATGTCCATTCTTGAGGGGGTAAGGTGCTATCTCACTGCGATTTTAATTTGTATTTCCCTGATAATTAGTGATGTTGAGCATTTTTTTTTCATGTTTTTGGCCATTTGTAAATCGTCTTTTAAGAAATGTCTCTTCATGTCATTTGCCTACTTTTTGATGGGATTACTTGTCGCTTTTTTCCTTGCTGATTTGCTTGAGTTCTCTGTAGATTCTAGATATTAGTCCTTTGTCAGATACATAGTTTACAAATATTTTCTCTCATTCTGTGACTTGTCTGTTTACTCTGATGATTATTTCTGTTGCTGTGCAGAAGCTTCGTAGTGTAATTAGGTCCCATTTATTTATTTTTTTGTCTTTGTTGTAATTGCTTTTGGGTTCTTAGTCATGAATTTTTTGCTTAAGGGATGTCCAGAAGAGTTTTTCCTGGGTTATCTTCTAGAATTTTTATGGTTTCAGGTCTTAGATTTAAGTCTTTGATCCATCTTGAGTTGATTTTGTATAAGGTGAGAGATGAGGATCCAGTTTCGTTCTTCTCCATGTGGCTTTTCAGTTTTCCCATCACCACTGATTAAATAGGGTGTCCCTCCTCTAATTTATGTTTTTATATGCTTTGTTGAAGATCCATTGGCTGTAAGTATTTGGCCTTATTTCTTGAACTCTTTATTCTTTTCCAGTGGTCTTTGTTTCTACTTTTGTATCAGCACCATGCTGATATAAGGTAACTATAGCCTTATAGTATAATTTGAAGTCAGGTAACATGACACCTCCAGGTTTATTCTTTTTGCTTACTATTGCTTTGGCTATTCAGGCTCTTTTTTGGTGCCTATGAATTTTAGGACTTTTTTCTAATTCTGTGAAAAATGATGTTGGTATTTTGATATGATTTACATTAAATCTGTACGTTGCTTTGGGCAGCATGATCATTTTCATGACAGTGATTCTTCCATGAGATGAGTTGTGTTTACATTTGTTTCTATCATCTACGATCATTTTCAGCAGTGTTTTGCGGTTCTCTTTATCTTTCACCTCCTTGGTTAAGTATATTCCTAGGTATTTTATTTTTTGCAGCTATTGTAAGAAAGACTGGGTTCTTGATTTGATTCCCAGCTTGGTCATTGTTGGTGTATAGCAGTGCTACTGATTTGTGTACCTTGATTTTGTACTCTCAGACTCTGCTGAATTTGTTTATCAAGTCTAGATGTCTTTTGGAGGAGTCTTTAGGGTTTTCTAGGTATACAATCATATGAGTGGAAACAATAACAGTTTGACTTCCTCTTTTCTTATCTGGGTGCCCTTTAATTCTTTCTGTAGCCTGGTTAGCACTCCCAGTACTACGTTGAATAGAAGGGTGACAGTGGGCACCCTTGTCTTGTTACAGTTATCAAGGGGAATGCTTTCAGCTTTTCCCCATTCAGTATGATGTTGGCTGTGGGTTCGTCATATATGGTTTTTATCACTGTGAGGTATGTCCCTTCTATGCCAGGTTTGTGGAGGGTTTCTACCATAAAGGGATGCTGGATTTTATTGAATGCTTTTTCTGCATCTATAAAAATGATCATATGATTTTTGTTTTTATATTTTGTCAATGTGATGTACCATATTTATTGACTTGTATATATTAAACCATCCCTTTAAAAAGTTTTTAATCTCAAATTTACTAAAAAGTTTTAAATACAGTAAAAAGCATGTTTTTTTTTCCCCTGAATTATTTGAGGGTAACTTCCTGACATGATACCCCTTCATTCCCAAATACTTTTATGTGTTTTTCCTACAAATAAGGACTTTTTCCCATATAACTGCTCTACAGCCATAAAAGGAGGACATGAATCCTAATCTTCCCTCCATCTAATCTTCCTACTCACTCATGTTTCACCCATTGCCCTGGTAACATCCTAGAGCAAAAGGAGATAGTTCAGAATCGGGCTGCATTTAGTTGTCATGTCTCTTAATACTCTGCAGTCTGGAATGGTTCCTCAGTCTTTCCTTGACTTTCATAACCCTGACATTTTGTAAGGAAACAGTTCAGGTATTCTGCAGGGTATGAACCCTCATTTTGGGTTTGTCTGATTTCTTCTGAGATTCAGTTGATGTATCATTGGTAAAAATAACACAGAAGTGATGCTGTGTACTATTTTTTGTTTGTTTCTTTTTTTTTGCATTCTTTCCATTTTTCTTAAGACGGGCTCTTTCTATGCTGCCTAGGCTAGATTACAGTGGTTATTCACAGGAATGATCATTGTGCACTACAACCTCAAACTCCTGGACTCCAGTGATCCTCTCACCTCAGCGCCCTGAGTGGCACACTATAGGTGTGCATCCCGGGCCGGCTTCTAATTACATTCTGTGTATTAAAATAATTACATTATTTTAATTTGTCCCGATACTGATGATGTTCACTTTTGAAAACTTAAGGTGATGTCTGTCAGGCTTCTCAACTATAAGTTACTCTTTTTCCTTTTGAAGTTAAAAAACATTATGTGGGAGATACTGTGAAACCGTCTAATACCCTATTCCTTATCAAATTTCCAATTCATTCATTTTCTTAAATTCTTTTTCATTTTTATTTTTCATTTGTTTTTATATCAGTGTGACTCATGGAGTCTTACTGAATGGTTTATAATCCATAACTATCTCTTATTTTGATGCATGAATTGCCCCAGATTTGGCTAGTTGGGGACTCTTTCAAGCTAGCTTTGGTGTCCTTTTTCTTTTTGATGTCCCCATCATTCTTTGAGAATAGTCTTACTTTCTAACATAACAAGATTTCAAGGCTCATCTTGTATTTTCTCTCATCCAAACTTGGAATCAGCCACTTTGCCAATTCCCTTCAGGTATTTAAAAGCTACTATCTGACACTAGGTGTGCTCGTTGCTACTGACGTATCACTGTCCCAGGGCCTCTTAGTACAGCTGGGAAGTGTGTGCACACATACACCCTCTCACACACACTGACTTCTATTCATTCATCCATCCATCTTGAAAATCATGAGTTTGTACTACCCTAATTCTGATCAAACATGACAGGGTTCATTTTACTTTTCTCCCTTTTGATATTTGTGACTCACAGGTCCCTCAACAAACTCAACATGTTTAAAACAAAACACATCATCTTCTCAGCTTTCTCCAACTCTGTTCTCCCTCCTGAATTTTCTGTCTCATTAATGGTACCGCCATTCATCTTGTTGCCCAAACCTTAGAATCCTTCTGGATCCCTCCCTTTTCTCCACCTCCCACATCCAATCACTCAGAGTGCGAAGTTGAATTACCTTTCTACCTCTTGGATATCTCCAGTTGTACACCATGTCTTTATCCACCAGCTTGCCCTAATGGAGGACTCAGACTCTCTTGCTTCTCAAATAGTCATTTAGAATCACTTCTGCAGGGGTTCCAGAATTTCTAATGGCTTTGTATCACACGTGGAAAAAAACCCAAAGGCCTTATTGTCACGGCTTTTTAGACCTCCTCATGATCAGAGTCCCAACCCTACCCTTTCTACCTCTCTGACCTTCATGTATGTGATGCACAGAAACACTGGCCTCCTTGTCATTCCACAAACATGCCAAACAGATCCCTTCTTGCACCTCAAGTACCAGATCTCCCTGCTGAGATGCTCTCCCTACACATTTACATGACTTACCCATCTCCATTCAAGCATTACCTTCTCAGGCTTTCCTTGAGTCTTACGTAAAAATAGCAGACCTCCACCTTCACTGTCCCTTATTTTTATTTGAAGTTGTAACCATCATTTCTTTCTTTCTTTTTTTTTGAGACAGAGTCTCACTCTATCACCCAGACTGGAGTGCAGTGGTGCAATCTCAGCTTACTGAAACCTCCGCCGCCAGAGTTCAAGCGATTCTCCTGCCTCAGCCTCCTGAATAGATGAGATTATAGGTGCGTGCCAACACGCCTGGCTAATTTTTGTATTTTTAGTAGAGATGGGGTTTCACCATGTTGGCCAGGCTGGTCTCGAACTCCTGATCTCAGGGATTCCACCCACCTCAGCCTCCCAAAGTGCTGGGATTACAGGCGTGAGCCACTGCGCCTGGTCTTACTTTCTTACATTATATCTATTGGTCTGTGGACAGTCTTCCCCCAAATAATGGCAATTCCAATGGTGTATGGATTTATTTATTTATTTTGGCTCTTATTTCTTGCTGTATCCCTAACACCTAGAACAATGTTTGAAACACAGTAAGCATACAATAAATATTTGTTGAATGGATAAATGTTTCAGCATGGTCTTCTTAATTATATTACACAGTGGCTTCACATTATATCATGCTGTATGTCATATTCAATTAAATAATTCCCCTACACTGACATTTAGGTTGCTTATATTTTCCCCATTATTATAGGTATTGCTACCATGAAGAGGAACAGTGTTGCTTTTGTTATGTGTACTTTTTGTTTAGTTTTCATGAATTAAATTTCTAGGGAGTACTGGGTCAAAGAGTATAACACTATTGCTATATATACTGCTTTCCAAAATATATATAATGTCTAAACACTTCAAGATAAATAACTATATATAAAGTCCTTTCATTTTTCTGAATAATATATATGACTCAAAATTTAAAGGTATATGGTGACAAGTTTCCCTCCCTCCAGCTCCCATCCTTCATCTTCTAGTTCCCAGCTACCTCTCACAGATAATCACTATTACTTGTTTCTCACATATGCTTCTAAAGTTTCTCTCTATATATTCCAGGAATATAGCCCATTTCAAGCATCCCACCATTCCTTCAATGTAACCAACGTCACAGATTTTTCTATGACAGTTCATTAAGTGTTTCCTCTTTCTTCTTGTAGTCACATAGAGAGCTGCATGGTATTCCACTACAAGCATGTGCCATAATTTTTAATTTCCTAATGCTGACCTTTAGGCCATTTCCACTTGCTATCACAAAGAATGGGGCAAGGAATAAGCTTGTATTTCATATATACACAAGTATATCTGTTGAATAAATTCCAAGAAGAAGAAGTGCTGGGTCGAAGAGCTGACCTGTTTAAAATTCACACACACACATCTGTATATACACATGCCAAGGTGCTCTCTCTGGAGTGGTGAAAATGTACTCTCCCTCCACCAAACGAAAAGTGTTTATTGCCCCTCAGCCTCACCAAATGAAAGTTACTAAAATTTTAGATTTCTGCAAAATTGGTAGGGGAAAAATAATAGTGTTATTTTAATTCATTTTTTTAAAATCATGAGACATAGAGCATATTTTCCTTTTATGAACTGTGTATTCATAACCTTTGCCCATTTTTATACTGAGTTGTCAGTCTTCCCTACTAATTTCTATGAGTATCTCATGTACTAGAAAGAGTGGCTCTTTGTAATACAAATTATACATACATATTCTTGATTTGCCATTTAACTTTTAATTTTGTCATGTGGGCTTAATTAATATTTTCTTTTGGATCCAGGGATGCTGAATCACAGAAAAAACTTCCACCTCAAGATACTTCTCCCACTATTTCTTCTAGAACTTTTACAATTTCAGTTTTTATGTTTGAATCTTTGATTCATTTGGAATCTATCTTGGTGTAAGATTAAACTATAAATCCAATTCATTTCTTTTTCCAGATGGCTAACCTATTGTCCTTACCCATTTATTGAATGGTTCATCTTTCCCTATTGATTTGAAATGTATGTATGTATTAACTAAATTCCTGTATATATTTGGGACTCTCTATTCCACTGGTCTATCTACTACATTAAGGTGAAAAAAATCCTTTAACTTAAAATTAACCTTAGAAAGTGGCTTTCATTAATTTGTTTCCCATAGCTAGATGTTATTTATCTTACGGTGTTTCTATAAAGACTAGAGAAGATAATTCCTTCCTGGGTCCAGTGCCTGGCCGTCATGTGCTTACCTCTCTCCTCCATGGTAAGCGCATATCCAATTCGACTTCTTCAGCTTGGAGTCTTACAGCTCTCCACGTCAACAAGGCCATCACTAGAACTCTGGCCTCCCCCAGTCACCCCTCACCTCAATAACCACCACACCACCACCAGTCCAACAACTTCACAGTCATCCTTGAGACCCCACTTCCTATCATCCCACATCCAATTTTTAGCTGGTACTGTAAACCGTATCTCTAAAACAGACCCTGAACCTTTCGCTTTTCACCATAAGCACTCTGGTCCAGGTCGTCAGTCTGACCTGGTTGGATTTTTCAAATGGCCTAACTTGTTTCCTGTTCCTACTCTTGTACCTCCACATTCCATTTGATCTGGAGCAGCTGAAGTGATCTTTTCAAAGCACAGATTGGATCACATGTATCTCATGCTGAAAACCTTAAAGCCTTCTCACTGTCCTTGGAACGAAGTCTGAACTTCTGGCACCTGGCTCTTCTCTGTGCTAAGCATCTGTCTCAGCCCCTGGGTTCTCTACATCCCAGGTACACTGGCCTCTCCTCTGCTCCTAGAACACACCAAGTCCATCCTTTTCTTTGCAATAGCTGGTGTCTTTGGGTGGAAAGTGTGTCTCCTGGAGCTTTTCATGGCTGACTCCACTTCATCTGTTAGGTTTCACCTTGAAGCTCTCCCTCCTCAGCTTCCCCTCACTGCTCATTCCAAGGTGACCTTGATGCTCCTACCCAGGTTACTCCATATCATGGCACACAGTGTTATGTCTCATAATAATCGGGAGTGCTTTTTGAGCACTTAGCATTTACCATGTACCAGGACCTGTTCTAAGTGTTTTGTGACTATTATCTCATTAATATATCAATCACATAAGGAGATACCATCATAACCTCCATTTTACAAATGAGAAAAGCAAAGCATAAGGTAATCTGTCCAAGGTTACCTGGCTACAAACCAATTGAAAATGATCTTATTTACTTTATTCTGGAGAGCTAGCCCCTTGTCTGTTTTGTTCATTGCTCTATATTCCTAAACCCAACACGAGGAGGTGCTCCATAATTTTGTGATGCCTAGCAAGCACTCAGTAAATGAAGGTAACACGGTTACCTCATCATCACAGAATGTGCCACATGAAACACCTTGCGTGATAGTGGGGCACAGCTAAGAAGGAGAGAGACCTGACATCAGCTTCCATTCAGATTTATGCAGTGCTTGGCTGTCCTACCTAACCCTCCCTGCCAGGTATGTAAGTAAGGGGATGCCTAGGGAGGCAAACAGTGGAGCCTGCAATCCCCAGGGCCCTTCTTCCTTGATAAACACCACAGGACTGCCTTGGCCATGTGGCTAAGCTTGGGTGTGAGGTGGAGTGACTGCTAAGGACCAGCCACCAGCACTCCATCTTCACAGCAGCCAGGACAGACCGAGGGTGGAATGCAGAGGTTCCAGGACAGACTGAGGGTACAGCCCATAGGTTCCAGAAATGTGAACACCACACCCTATGCCTCTGTTGACACTGTTTAAACAGTGTGTAGTTAAAAAGCATTTACATGTCACTAACTATATGAATGACCTCAAAAAGGTGTATCTAGTAGAACAAAACGTAACATAAAAAGACCCAATCTCTAGTAATATTCTACAGTCATGATCAAATATAGCTGAATTTCTATTTCATGAGGGCAGGAATGAAAGTCTTTCCATTTTGAATAATAGTGTTCATATTAAAGCTTTTGAATACACAGTTTAGGTTTTTTATGGCAAATGCTTTTTTGTGTATATAATATACATAGGAAATATTCCACTAACTATTGAGTTGCAGCTTTCTCTAAAACAGAAGTTGCAGTCAGGCACAGTGGCTCATGCCTGTAATCCCAGCACTTTGGGAGGTCAAGGTGGGAGGATCACTTGAGCCTAGGAGTTTGAGATCAGGCTGGGCAAGATGATGAAACCCCATCTCTAGAAAACAACAACAACAACACTAACCAGGTGTGGTGATGTGTGACTTCAGTCCCAGCTACTCTGGAGGCTGAGGTGGGAGGATTGCTTGAGCATGGGAGACTAAGGCTGCAGTGAGCTGTGATTGCACCACTGCACTCCAGCCTGGGTAAGAGAGGAAGACTGTCTCAAAACAAACAAATAAAAAATTAAAAGAAATCAAATAGAAGTTGCAGTTATAGAAGTATGGCAAATACTACAGAATGCAGACTAGACGGTAAAGAATTATACCTATTAATCATCTGAATATTACAATATTCAGACTTTAGATATGGACTGAATTTGACTTAAAATACATTCAGTTAAAAAAAAAAAAGCATCCCACAGTTGTGTAGGTATTATTCATGTTTTAAGGCCTTTATAAACCTCGACAGTTATCTAGGTATAAGAAGTTAGCTGAGAAGACTAAATATACTAACAATGATTTTCAATGCAGTAGAATAAAGTAGAATCAATTAAAATAATCCTGATTCAATCCATAAGAGTCCATATGCTAGAATCCATATGTATGATTAAGATCTTTATAATTTCCCAAATTTGAAAAATATTGCAATATCTGTACATGTTCCTGCCTTCTATCAAATCCTATTTTTTTTCCCCTTTATTTATTTAGACACAGGGTCTCACTCTGTTGCCATCATGGCTCACTGCAGCCTAGAGCTCCTGGCCTCAAACGATCCTCTTGCCTCAGCCTCTCAAGTAGCTAAGACTACAGCTGCCATCATGCCCAGCTAATTTTTAAATTTTTAGTAGAGACGGGGTCTCGCTTTGTTGCCCAGGCTGGTCTCAAACTCCTGGCTTCAAACAATCCTCCTTCCTCCCAAAGTGCTGGGATTAAAGGGATAAGCCACTGTGGCCAGCCCAGAGTTGCTTTTCAACCTTCCCTAAAGTTTCCTCTTTTATTGGTGAGCTTTTTTGAATACGAAAAACATTAACACTTTAAAAGAGTTTATGACAGGTGCCAAAGAAGTCAGCGGGGCTGTCCTGACCTATAAATCCTGGGCCTCAGAGTGCGGGTTCACTCACTGGCCTCACATAGCAAGCACATGTCGAATTCTTTTTTTTTTTTTTTTGAGACGGAGTCTTGCTCTGTCGCCCAGGCTGGAGTGCAGTGGCGTGATCTTGGCTCACTGCAACCTCTGCCTCCCAGGTTCACGCCATTCTCTTGCCTCAGCCTCCTGAGTAGCTGGGACTACAGGCGCCCACCACCAGGCCCAGCTAATTTTTTGTATTTTTAGTTTAGTTTTACTATGTTAGCCAGGATGGTTTCGATCTCCTGACTTCGTGATCCGCCTGCCTTGGCCTCCCAAAGTGCTGGGATTACAGGTGTAAGCCACTGCGCCCGGCCACATGTCGAATTCTTGACCCACAAAGTCCCTGCTCCGTATACACAGTGTCCACCTTCACAGCATCCTCAACCAAGGCCTTCAATGCAAATCCTTGAATGCCAGGGCTGCTCCCACACATGGCAGAGCCCACTCTGGCTGGAATACCATGCCAGGGCCCGAGGCTCTGCACAGCTCTGTTGCCACTGTTAGTCTCTATCAGGATGTAAGCAGGTGAAGCGTACCTTCCCAGAGTGCTGGCTTTCTTCCCTCTGCTCAGTTCACCACTGAGCACCCAGAAGTTTAGGGAATTCAATGTTGTCTCAACCAGTTCTTATGCATGGTGGGCTGGGTAAGATGCAGCAGTCAGCTGGGCTTCTGTGTCAGGCAGTATGTAGCCAAGTTTCCTTGCTTCAGTTGGTCTATCCCTTGAGTGTTCATCCTCCTCCCTTGAGGCTGCAGGGGAGCCCAGCAGCACTCCAGTCACATGTGGCATTCCTTCATGCTTGTGTTAGTACCACCACCTTTAATTAAGTTTCAAGAACTGTTAAAGCTTAGCATTATTACTGTAAGTACTTACTACCCACTATCATTAAACATAATTTGTAATGGCAATACTGTTTTAAAACGTCTCATCTACAGTAGGCACTCAAGTAAATGCATCGAATTGAATCTTGCTTGAGATATAGAGCAGGAATGAATAACAAATCTTGTATCACAGAAATAAAAAATATTCAAAAATAACACAAGTTCATGCTTGGATACAGAAAGTAGTACAGAGAAAAGTCAAAATTGATGAGTCTGGCTGGGCACAGTGGCTCACATCTGTATCACCAGGGCTTTGGGAGGCCAAGGCTAGAGTATGGCTTGAGGACAGGGGTTGGAGGGTGCCATAAGTTACGATTATGTCACTGCACTCCAGTCTGTGTGACAGTGAGATCTTGTCTCTAAATAAAATGAACTTAAAAATTAACTAATCTTATTTATTTACTTTCTTAGTGTTTGCAGTATCTATTTGCATTAAGATTTGCTTATTTAAAAACATTTTAAAGTGTACCTCAAATATGCATACCCTTTTTCAGCATCTAATTAAAAATTTCCTTTTAAAAATCACAGCTCAGCCGAGCGTGGTGGCTCACGCCTGTAATCCTAGAGCTTTGGGAGGCCGAGGTGGGCAGACTGCCTGAGCTGAGGAGTTCGAGACCAGCCTAGGCAACACAGTGAAACTCTGTCTCTACTAAAATACAAAAAAAAAAAAAAAAAAAAGCTGGGTGTGGCAGTGTGTACCTGTAGTTCCAGCTACTTGGGAGGCTGAGGCAGGAGAACTGCTTGAACCCTGGAGGTGGAGGTTGCAGAGAGCCAAGATTACGCCACTGCACTCCAGCCTGGGGAAAAGAGCAAGGCTCTGTCTCAAAAACAACAACAACAAAAAACAAACAAAAAATCATAGTTCAATGGTTGTAGTGCATAGCATAACATTTTACACTTTTAATACTTATTCCCAAGTAATACATATAAAAATAATTGGACTTTGAATTCTTTTAAAAAGGCAGAACATTAAGTTAAAGGACAAAACATTTTTTCCTCACGCCACCCTCTATCTTTTTATATGCTACATTCTACAGCTAATGGCATTCTAAAATGAAATTTTAGGACTGTGGGACTTTGTTGTTATTCTCTGCTTTGTTCATATGTTTTTACTTCTCTCTTCCTAAGAGTTCTTTCTAACTCTTTTGGTGGATACGAAGGAGTCCAATTGTCTTCTATGGGCCTTCCTAACTCCAGAGGCCAGACAGCATACTCTACCCATCTCAGGTTCCCCTGTGACTTGGGACCTGTCAATCAGAGCAGAGGGCCTAACTGTGCTACTTCTGCCAGCAGGCATAACATTAACAAAAGATCTCAGGGTGTTGGCCAAGAGCTCTGCAGCATTAAATGGCAGGAATGGGGCATCTAGTGTGTTGATTCAGCTTGCAGCCCACACTAAGTGGTTCGAAAGCTGGAAGGCAACAGCTTCGGGGGTCATGCAGTTCCCTTCTGTCGGCTGTGGCTCTGAGGATGCAGGTGAGCTGACTTGCCGTATTTCTGGTTGTACTAATAGAAGAGGCAGCAACTTCCACAGCAGTGTTGCTTAAAAGTCACTTAAAATCCATTAATAAATCTCTCTTTTTTTTTTTTGGTCACCCAGGCTGGAGTGCAATGGTGCGATCTTGGTTCACTGCAACCTCTGCCTCCCGGGTTCAAATGATTCTCCTGCCTCAGCCTCCCGAGTAGCTAGGACTACAGGTGTGCAACAGTAAGCCCAGCTAATTTTTGTATTTTTAGTAGAAAGGGGTTTCACCATGTTGGCCTGGCTGGTCTTGAACTCCTGACTTCAAGTGACCCACCCGTCTCAGCCTCCCAAAGTGCTGGGATAACAGGCGTGAACCACCTCACCTGGCCAATAAATCTCCTGTTTAAGTTGGATAGTAAAGATTCGTCACTGAGCCTGACACATTCAATATGTAGTCGAATATGACAATTTCACATCCAACATTTGATATGTGGAAGTGAAGTTATAGGGTAAAGGAAGGCCAGACACTCTTCCCTAGATAAATCAACAACTACAACGTAAAAGTCAAAAACAAAATCATGAACAAATCCAACAATTTGGTGTCCATTTTTATCAAGAAATAATGTATCTCTCTGAGAGACAAGTGAAATAAGGAGTGAACCATTTCACTTACCTAGTCGAGAAATCCCTAGAGAGCAGACTTAATTAATGTGCTGCACTGAGGTATTTTAATATATATTCATTGTTATGACTTATGCAACAAAACATTTTTTATAATGTGTGAAGAACTACAGAACTTCTCCATGGGAGTCACACATACAACAAAGGAGTACACATGGATGATTCCACCTTCCCTCCCAAGTACTGTTAGTGTCATTTTACCAAAGACAGCTATAACTAGAACATTCCTTAGCTAGCATACCAAACTTTTATAAAAACAGAAATTCTGAGGCTAAAAGAAAGCTTTTACTATTTGACAATTGGTAGTTAAAATACCTAGTTCCTATCTAGCCAAACAATATTTTAAGAAGTATTTGAGAATGCACATTCTTTCAATACCATCATCACTGATTATAGAAACCATGGTATCTAGGCACCAGAGACTCATAAAAAGAATGGTAAATCATTCAGAGAGCCTTATTTTGAATAGGAACCGTTCATGCAGATGATATCCTGAAATGATTTAGATTATGTGATAATGCTGGCATGTAGTTAAGAAGCCTGGAGAGGAGATAAAGGAAGAGTGAGGCCCATCAGGGATTTGGAATGGCACAGGGAGTTACTGAGAATGACAGAAGTCCTCACACTATCTCATCCAGAAATACTTCATGAAGGCAGTAAATGATAAAAGTATTGTCTGTGGAGATAGGATACCAGTGATACTGAAAAATGAGCAACAGGAAAGAAATAGCAAATTAGTAAACAACTGAAATCTATGTATAGAACAGTTTTGAGAAAAGGACCTTGTCCTGGGGCTACAGAAGCTCTCCCAGTAGCAAGAGTTACATATCAAACATTCCACAACAGAGCATTCATACTTCTAAAGCCTCTATTTGGCCATGACTACCAATGCTAGTATCAACTCTATGGTTTAAAATGCATTTGGGCTGGGTATGGTGGCTCACGCCTGTAATTCCAGCACTTTGGGAGGCTGAGGGAAGAGAATCTCTTGAGTTCAGGAGTTTGAGACCAGCCTGGGCAACAGTGAGATCCCGTCTCTTTTTAAAATAATAAATAAATAGCACTTGTATTTCCTTCATCTTCTTGTACCTCTTGGTGTCTAATACCATTCTTGAAAAAAGGGAGCCAGGTCTCCTTGGAAAAATGGCTGATTCCGGGATGAGCACAGAAAATATACAAGATGAGCCTAGAACATCTTATAGTGCCAGAGAGTAAAGAAGTACTCAAAACAAAACAAAACAGAACACTCAAAATTATGGGAGTATAACAAAGGGATATAGACATCAACTGAAATAACTCCAAGAGAAAAAAAACTGGAACAATCTGAGCAAAAAAATAAAATAGTATTGGATTACAACTCAAAGTATAAAATAAATATGCACAAGTCCATAGTGATATAAATAATTGAACAAAAAAAGGAGAGAAGAGACAAATCTCACATGCAGAGGAATTCCAAATAACGGCTCCACCATCATAGAAAGGGATCAGAGCTCTCTGTTCCTCAGATGTACATTGTGTATGATGGCTTCCTTCCAAAGACTTCAGGATGGAAAGGAGGAAAAAGTACAGTAACTTCATAGTGCAGGAACCTGACAAGTACTACCTCAGCCAGGTGATCAAGGAAAGCATCAACAGCAAGAACTCGTGTTGACAGTGTGTACACTGGATATGACATGATGAAAACTGTACTTTATCCTGTGGTCTTCCTCCTAAGAACACATAACTCACATAACTCCAATCTCATCATATGTAATACATCAGACAAATTCCAGTTAAGGAGGTTTCTTTCTTTTTTGAGAAAAAGTCTTGCTCTGTCGCCCAGGCTGGAGTGCAGTGGCACCATCTCGGCTCATGGCAACCTCTGCCTCCTGGGTTTAAGCAATTCTTGCACCTCAGCCTCCTGAGTAACTGGGACTACAGGTGTGTGCCACCACACCTGGCTAATTTTTGTATTTTTAGTAGAGAAGGGATTTCACCATGTTGGCCAGGCTGGTCTTGAACTCTGGGCCTCAAGTAATCTGTCCGCCTTGGCCTCCCAAAGTGCTGGGATTGCAGGCATAAGCCACTGCACCCAGCACAGTTAAGGAGATTCTACAAAATACCAAACACTCCTCAAAACTGTTAAAGTCATAGAGAAGCCTCAAAAGTTGTAACAGCCAAGAGGAGTCTGAGGAGACATGGCAACTGAGTATAATGTGGTGTCCTGAATGGGATCCTGGAGCAGAATTAGGTAACACTAGGTAAACACTAAGGAAATGTGAATAAAGTACTTTAGTTAATTAAAAAATCACATCTACGTGCTTTCCAAAAGTAGAATATATTTGTGTTGGACATACTATTTGAGTCTATGTCGACAAAGGTAAATGTCTGTCAATTCCAGCATCCCTCACCCTCCTGCGGAGGCCCCTGGTTGAGATTTGGTAATCAATACCCTCAGAAGGAACAGTACTCTCATGACAGGCATGATTATCTTACTGTACTGTCACTAGTAAATGTTTCCAAATAGCTGCAATTTTAGACAATCTCTTTCTCTCTCTCTCTCTTTTTTTTTTTTTGAGACAGGGTCTTGCTCTGTTGCTTAGGCTGGAGTGCAGTGGTATGATCAAGGCTCGCTGCAGCACTGAACTTCCAGGCTCAAGTGATCCTTCCACCTCAGCCTCTCAAGTAGTATTTTTTTCTTAGAGATGTGGTCTCACTATGTAGCCCAGTCTGGTCTTGAACTCCTGGGCTCAAGTGATCCTCCAGCCTTGGCCTCCCAAAGTGCTGGGATTACAGGTATAAGCCACCTTGTCAACCAACTATCTCATTTCTTAGTACAGGCATACCTTAGAGATACTGCGTGTTTGGTTCCAGACCACTGCAATAAAGCAAGTATCACAATAAGGCAAGTCACACACATTTTTTGGTTTCCCAGTGTATATAAAAGTTACGTTTACACTATACTATAGTCTACTAAGTGTGCAATAACATGTCTCAAAGAGTACAGACAATAAGAAAACACTTTACTGCTAAAAAATGCTCATGACCATCTGAGCCTTCAGTGATTTGTAATCTTTTTACTCATAAAGGGTCTTGCCTCAATGTTGATGGCTGCTGACTGGTCAGGGTGGTGGTTGCTTAAGACTGAGGTGGTGGTGGCATTTTCTTAAAATAAGACAACAATGGGCCAGGTGCAGTGGCTCATGCCTGTAATCCCAGCACTTTGGGAGGCTGAGGTGGGTGGATAATGAGGTCAGGAGATCGAGACCATCCTGGCTAACACAGTGAAACCCCATCTCTACTAAAAATACAAAAAAGTAGCCAGGTGTGGTGGTGGGCGCCTGTACTCCCAATTACTTGGGAGGCTGAGGGAGGAGAATGGCATGAACCCAGGAGGCGGAGCTTGCAGTGAGCCAAAAAGGCGCCACTGCACTCCAGCCTGGGCGACAGAGCAACACTCTGTCTCAAATAAAAACAAAAACAAAAAGCAAAAACAAAAAAACAACAAAAAGATAATGATGTTTGCTGAGATGACTAACTCTCTTTCATGAAAGATTTTTCTACAGCATGTGATACTGTTTGACAGCATTTTAACCACAGTAGAACTTCTTTCAAAATGGGAGTCAATCCTCTCCAACCCTGCCTCTGCTTTATCACCCATGTCTATGTAATATCCTAAATCCTTTATTGTAATTTTAACAGTGTTCACAGACTTTTCACCAGGAGTAGATTCCATCTGAATAAAATACTTTTTTTGCTCATCCATAAGAAGTAACTCTTCATCCCATTCAAATTTTATCATGAGATTGCAGCAATTCAGTCACATCTTCAGGCTCCACTTCTAATTCTAATTTTCTTGCTATTCTACCACATATTCAGTTCCTTCCTCCACTGAGGAAGTTCTGAAGTCCAGAACCCCTCAAAGTCATTCATGAAAGTTGGAATCAACTTGCAAACTCCTATTGAGATTTTGACCTTTTCCCATTAATCATAAACATGGCTTTTTAAAATTTTAAATTTAGGGGGTATATATGCAGGTTTGTTACATGGGTATATTGCGTGATGCTGAAGTTTGGGCTTCTAATGATCCCATCACCCAAGCAATGAATATACTATCTGATAGGTAGTTTTTCAAGCCTTCCCTCTGTGGTTGCTTCCCCACTTTTGGAATCCCCAGAGTTTATTGTTCTCTTTGTGTCTGCGTGTACACAATGTTAACTCCAACTTATAAGTGAGAATATGTAGTGTTTGGTTTTATGTTTCTGCATTAATTTGTTTAGGATAATGGCGTTCAGGTGCATCCACATTGCTGCAAAGGACACAATTTTGTTCTTTTTTATGTTTGCAATGACTGTTTCTAATGGCATCTAGAATGGTGAATTCTTTCTGAAAGGTTTTCAATTTACTCTGTCCAGATCCATCAGAGGAATCCTTGTATACAGCAGTTATAGCCTTACGAAATACATTTCTTCAATTACTCCTTTATCCATGGGCTGCAGAATGAATATTGTGTTAGCAGGCATGAAAACAATATTCATCTCCCTGCACATCTCCATCAAAGCTCTTGAGTGACCACGTACATTGTCAGTGAGCAGTGACACTTTGAAAGGAATCTTTTTTTTTTTTTCCTTTCTGAACAGTAGGTCTCAACAGTGGGCTTAAAATATTCAGTAAACCATGCTGTGAAAAGGTGTGAGGGCATCTAGGTTTTGTTCTTCCATTTATAGAGCACAGGCTGAGTAGATTTAACATTATTATCATTATTGTTTTTCTTTAGAGACAGGGTCTCACTCTGTCGCTCAGGCTGGTGTGCAGTGGCACAATCACAGCTCACTGACTCGAACTCATGGGCTGAAGTGATCCCCTCAACTTAGCTTTCTCAGTAGCTGAGGCTACAGGTACACAACATGATACTTGGCTAGCTTTAAAATTTTTTTGTAGAGATGGGGTCTCACTATGTGACCCAGGCTGCTCTTGAACTCCTGGCCTCATGGCATTCTCCTACCTCAGCCTCCCAAAGTTCTGGGATTACAGGCACGAACCATCTATGCCCAGCCCGATTTAACACAATTCTTAAGGTCAGTAGGATTTCTGGAATGGTAAATGGGTATTTGCTTCAACTTAAAGTCACCAGCTACATTAGCTTCTAAGAAAAGAGTCAGCCTATCCTTTGAAGCTTTGATGCCAGGTATTGACTTCTCCTCTCTAGCTATGCAAGTTCTAGATGCCATCTTTCTCCAACAGAAGGCTGTTTTATCTGCATTGAAAATCTTTTGTTGAGTGCGGCTATCTTCATCAAGTATCTTAGGTAGGTCTTCTGGGTAACTTGTTGCTGCTTCTCTATCAGCACTTGCTGCTTCACTCTGCACTTTTATGTTATGGAGATGGCTTCTTTCCTTAAACCTCATGAACCAACTTCTGCTGGCTTCATACTTTTCTTCTAAAGCATCCTTACCTCTCTTAGCCTTCATAGAATTGAAGAGAGTTAGGATCTTGCTCTGGATTAGGCTTTGGCTTAAGGGAATGTTGTAGCTGGTTTGATCTTCTATCCAGACCACTAAACCTTTTTTCATATTAGCAATAGACCTATTTTGCTTTCTTATCATTTATACATTCACTGGAGAAGCACTTAATTTCAAGAACTTTTGCTTTGCAGTCACAACCTGGCTAACAGCTTATTTTATTCTTTTTGAGACGGAGTCTTGATCTGTTGCCCAGTCTGGAGTGCAGTGGCGCGATCTCGGCTCACTGCAAACTCCACCTCCTGGGTTCACGCTATTCTCCTGCCTCAGTCTCCTGAGTAGCTGGGACTACAAGTGCCCGCCACAACGCCTGGCTAATTTTGTGTATTTTTCAGTAGAGATGGGGTTTCACCGTGTTAGCCAAGATGGTCTTGATCTCCTGATCTCGTGATCTGCCCGCCTCAGCCTCCCAAAGTGCTGGGATTACAGGCATAAGCCACCGTGCCTGGACAACTTGGCTGTTTAATGCAAAGGTCAGCTTTTGTTCTGTCTTGGCTTTTGACATGCCTTCCCCACTAAGCTTAATCACTTCCAGTTTTTTATTTCGAGGCCACTGGAGGCTTACTGACTTGTCTAATTTCAATATTGTTGTGTCTCAGGAAATAGGGAGTCTACAAAAGAGGGAGAGAGATGGAGGAACATCCAGTTGGTAGAGGAGTCAGAACACACACATTTGCTGATTAAATTTGGCATCCAATATAGGTGTGGTTGGTGGTGTCCTGCAACAATTACAATAGCAGCATAAAAGATCACTGATCACAGATCATCATAACAGATAATAATAATGAAGGAATTTGAAATATTATAAGAATTACCAAAATGTGATAGAGACATGAGGTGAACACATGCTGTTGGAAAAATTACACTGATATAACTGCTTGATGCAGGGTTGCCACAAACCCTCAAGTAGTAAAAAAAATGCTCTATCTGCAAAGTACAGTAAAGTGAAGCATAATAAAGTGAGCCATGCCTGTACAGCATTCACAAATTACTGCAAAGCTTTTCTGACTAAAGTTCTCTACATATAAGGAAATAGTTACCTTTGTGGGTGGGTTTCCTTATCCAAGGCCACACAAAAAGCCAACATGTATGTCTGCCCAATTTTCACCCACTGGGAAGCAGGTAAGCATGTCAGCTTTCTCCTTCCTCCCAGAGTTCAGAAGCACCTTCACCCATATATCCTCTTCTTAGGGTAATCTGTTCTTTTTTTATTTTTTTAGAGACAGGGTCTTGCTATGTTGCCCAAGCTGGAGTACATTGCCTATTCATAGGCACGATCATAGGGTACCACAGACTCAAACAATTGCTTCAAGTGATTCTCTGACCTCAGCCTCCTGATAGATGGGACTACAGGTGCCACTGCGCCTGGCCACGGCAATCTGTTTTTTGATGCTTGGTTATAGTTCTTCCACAGTTTATTTTTTAAAATTTTGAGGGTACATAGAAGGTGTATATATTTATGGGGGTACAAGGGATATTTTGATACAGGCATACAACATTTAATAGTCACATCAGGGTAGATGGGATATCCATCACCTCAAGCATTTATCCTTTCATTGTGTTACAAACAAGCCTATCTAATCTTTTAGTTATTTTATTTATTTATTTTTAAGACAGAGTCACTCTGTCACCCAGGCTGGAGTGCAGTGGTGTGATCTAGGCTTACTGCAACCTCCACCTCCCAGGTTCAAGTGATTCTTGGGCCTCAGCTTCCCAAGTAGCTGGGATTATAGGCAGATGCCACCATGTCCAGCTAATTTTTCTTTTTTTTTTTTTTTTTTTTTTTTTTTTTTTTAGTAGAGACAGGGTTTCACCATGTTGGCGGCCTCCCAAAGTGCTGTCATTATAGGTGTGAGCCACTGCACTCAGCCTGTTTAACTATATCTTTGTATCTTTGGACCCATTAACCATCTCCCTTTCCCCCAACCCACAGTTCTTTTTAACTGACAACACAGCAAATTTTAGGACTCCACTCTCAAGAAAAGTGTTACTTGATCATACAAATACTTTACTGGGGCCAGGTCATCAATCATTACAGCCAGATATATGAGATGCACTGGTGAAATCTGGATGGTGAAAAACTTTCTCCAGCTGTTCAATTCTCCATTCATTTCTGTGGAGGCAGTACACTACAAAGCAGAAAAGTTTCTGTGGAAACTAAGTCAGCAAAGGTTGCCTGGCCCAGGCGTGAGAGGATGGTGGGGTACAGGCTCTAAGCCAGGGGAATAGGTTACACTGCTTCAATGACAGCTCGCCTTCCCACTCAGCCATGGTGGGCAGAGGTACCACAGCCAGGCCTGGGCCAGGTGAGCAGGGTGTCCTCTGGCTCTTGGGCAGTGCAGTGCATGATGCTACAAAAACACAATGGCTTTAATGAACACCCTTACTAATTTCAGGGTCTCTAAAGAGTGGAGGTTTTCCACTAGAGGAATTCAGTGAGTCAGAATATTGAGTTTCCTTTCTCATTTTTGTATTTGGAAAAGTTGTTTTTTGAGATGGATTCTTGCTCTGTTGCCCAGGCTATAGTGTAGTGGCATGATCTTGGCTCACCACAACCTCTGCCTCCCGGGTTCAGGCCATTCTATGCCTCAGCCTCCTAAGTAGCTGGGATTTACAGGCACCCACCACCATGCCCGGCCAATTTTTGTATTTTTAGTAGAGACAAGGTTTCACCATCTTGTCTAGGCTGGTCTTGAACTCCTGACCTCGTGATCCACCGACCTTGCCCTCCCAAAGTGCTGAGATTACAGGCGTGAGCCAGCATGCCCGGCTCATTGTTTTTAAAGTTGCATTCAGGATCTAACTAGACAGGACTCACGGTTATTCTTTTTTTTTTTTTTTTGAGACAGGGTCTTACCCTGTCACTCAGGCTGGGTTGCAGTGGCACGATCTTGGCTAACTGCAGCCTCAATCTCCTGGGCTCAATCCATCCAACCACCTCAGCATCCAGAATAGCTGGGACTACAGGCATGCACCACCATGCTCAGACAATTTTTTGTATTTTTGGTAGAGATCAGGTTGTGCCATGTTGCCCAGGCTGGTTCTGAACTCCTGGGCTCAAGCAATCTGCCCACCTGAGCCTCCCAAAGTGCTGGGATTACAGGCAAGAGCCACCACACTCAGCTTCAAGGTTATTTTTAACTTATTAAGTTCATTATGCTGTTTTCAAGTGGTAATACTGCCCTGTACTTTGAATACACCTAATAAACATTAACTGAGGGTGATGAGGAATGCAGTCAGTAAACAGTATCTCCCACCCCCACTTCCTGAGTGTCTGCCCAGGTTGCCCATGTTGGTCTTGAACTCCTTACCTCAGGCAATCCTCTTGTCCTGGCCTCCCAAAGCTACCATGCCGGTTTTTTTTTTTTTTTTCCCAATCATTTCCATATCCAGTCTTCAAAAAGAAAAAACCTAAATCTTTCCATATCCTTTGTATGCATCAGGTGGCATGGCCTGGAGGCCCAACAGCATCAGGTGAGAATTCTCCTTGGTTCATGGCCCTGTTGCTTCTGTTGCCATCCCCCTCCTATGCAGAAGACTGTAGTCCTTTCCTGGTTACCCACACAGTCAACAAATGCAGGAGGTGACAAGAAAACACTTCCACTGACTTCTTTCCTTCATCAGAGTCTCAGATGACTGGCTTTTTGTTTATACAATAATATGCAAATAATATTAATTTGCCTAACTCCTGATCACAGACACTTATCATGACAGCCAGGTTTCTCACAAGTTAAGCTGACAGATAAATGCTCATCCCTCAAATGAAAGTATTACTTGTATTTTTCAACTCTGTACTAGTGGTAGTTTCCATTAGAGTGAATGAGAATAATTCTTTTTATGCTGTTACCAGTGTTTCTAAATGGTCACTGTTCTACTGAGCATAGAATGTGAAATAAGTTGGATGCTACATTTATAGAGGCAAATTGCCTCATGCCCTTGTTGGCTTTAAGGCGCAGAGGCAGACAGACCTGATTTCAAATTCCAGCTCAGCCTGGAAGCTTCTGCTGCAGGCCCCTTGGCTGTTTCTTCTGAGCAGTGGGGGAACTCACCCACCCTTGGAGATACCGTCCTCTCCAGAACTGCTGTGCAGCATGCCCCTGAAAGGCCAGCTACTGGAGATTTTGTGTGCTTTATTCATTAGTTCCTCAAAAAAAACAAAAGACAAAAAAACAAGACTAAACAAAAGACAAGAACCAGGCACTTGGGATCTCACAGTTTCTCAACCAAGCTGCCTTCTTTTCCCCTGAGTATGTAACTGAAATGCTGTGCACTGGGAATGAGGACCGTAAGAGTTTGCCGACACTCTTTGGCTAAGAACAAAAAAATGTTTTATGATTTCAATTTAAAATAAATATTATAAAACAGACTAGAAGATAATATGCAAAATAATTATACAGGAAGCAGAATTAGAATAGTATTTCTATTTTTGCAAATTTTGAAACCTATAATGGCACTATATTGATGTTATCATTTAAAATTACATGAAAAATACTAATGAACCAGGCTGTCACATTATTTTATGCACAAGATGGGCTGTGAGTGCAGTGAAAGGGTGTGATGTTGAGCAATGTTGCTTGTATTTTGAATTTTGCCAAGCCTAGCCCAGGCCTGGGTACCATGTGTTAACTCTCAAATTTCAGAGTAGGTGAAACTGCAGTTTGTTAGAAGAATATGAAAGGGTAGTTCAATTCAGTATTTCACTTTCAGTAGGGTGGACCACAGTATAGCATGTGTCATGATTAAATTAAAACGTAAGTATTTTTTGTAGTACATAATGAAAAAGGTTGTGAAGAACATGTTTCCTAGCCACCCCTCCCCCCACCATTTCTCTAAAAATAGTCCATTCCAGAGGGTTTAACTGAAAATATGTTCCATTTGGGTGCTGGGGAGGGGGATGCGTGTGCAGAATTCTCTTTTACATCTGTGACTCCTGCAAAAATATCTGGCAGTACATTCAGTTCTATGTCTTCAAGCCTCGCAGGGCCAATTTTAAAATATTATTATAAATGCTCATAGTTATCATCACCTAACTGATCTAAAGCAGTAAAACTGTTAGCCTTTTGGTTTTCTCAGACCATCCCGAGGTAAGGGTTGAATTCTGAATGTTGGTCTCATTAGAAAGACTTAGTTTGTTAGACAGTAAATTTCATTATAAATGAAGGAGCTGTATTTCACTGGCCTTCCAGAAAATAAACTACCATTATAATTTGTATGTTGATTCTCTGAATTTCTGGTGAATAGTGAACTCTTTGAAGAGTCAAATAAGAATTCTTTATCAACTCTTCCTTCCTCTTTTATATGTCCCAAATAAATAAAATCTAAATCTGTTTTAGAGACATACATTTCCTCTTTCACCATTTTCTCTGATACATTTATTGTGATGATTCATAAATCCAGTACTTTTCTGTGTTGCTTTTTAGTTTGAATATATTCAGTAATATTTGTGTGGTTTTAGAATTCATTTATTAATGCATGCCATATGCAACCACCAGAAGGGAAGACCCAGTTGACTGTCAATAAAGCCTCAGTTCTTACTTTGAAGAACTGTAAATTGACCCTAAGACAGATTTTTCTAAAAACCTATTGTTATAACCAAGGGCACAGAGAATGCAAAGTCTTAAACTAAAGACTGCAATCTTTCTTTTCCCCATTGTTACAAAGCCTTGGGGTAGTCACAAGTTTGGGTCTAGGGTGCCCATCTGCCCACTTCAGAGTCAGAGGATCATTGGGTTGCCTGAGGCAGGGCAGAGACTTGGAAAGAGAAAGGGCTTATTTTCTGCTTCTATCATCCAGTGCCTACATGAACTTTGGGAGTGGTCAGAGATGAGGGCCTCAGCCTCTTCACCGCTGTCTCACTCCGTCCTTCCCTCCAAGGCCCTCATCCTGGCCTCTGCCTGCCTCTTCCCTCAGGGTGCTGCGGGCTGTTGTTGAGTTCTTGCTCTCACAGTCTGTAGGTTGCCCTTTAAGAAGGCCTGGGATTCAGTGTGACAAGGGTACTGTGACTTCTGCCCAGGTTGTAGCTTTTACTTTCTTCAGTCAACAGGGCATAATAAATGGATGTCGTCTATATCCCACATGAACAAGAACCAGGCACGTCAGAACAGCCATACAGGTGCATGGTAAGACCACAGGGGGCTACAGGTCATGTGGTATTTTCTGAGTAAGGAGTTAGAACATTTGACCTATGCACACCTGTAAAGGCTGGGATGACAGCCAAGGCCAATGTGTGGGTAACTCAGACAAGCTACAGGTCCTCTTAAGTCCTACTGCCCTGGAAAGGCCAACTATGCTTCTCAGAAGGCAGCTTCAGATCGCCCAGGATGGATGAAGGGAACTGCATCTATTACGTGGACAGTAAACAGTAGTATTTATAGCAATGGAAAGTTCTAGGTCAAAGCACTTCACACATTTCTTTAACACTCTAAAACAATATGTATAAAGTATATTATTCTGTCCACTCAATACTGGGAAAACTAAAGCTCAAAGCAATTAAGTAAGTTGCCCCAGGTCACAAACCTGTGGAAACCAGAGCTGGCACTGGAATTTAGAGCTTCTGATGACAAATCCTGGATGCTTTTCCACTCCTCTCTACTGCTCTTTTCAGCGTTTACATTAAATATTGCTTTCATCATAGTTTACATGTTTTTCCTCCTCAGGCTCTTCTGTTTTCCCCATTATTCATTCTTTCACTTGTGAACAGCAAATTCCGGTATAAGGGTTTTAATTTTTACTTTATCTTGGTTCAAAAATTCAATTTGCTACCTATATTATTTTGTAATTTAACATATTTGAGACAAAGTATGGTGAGAAAACTTGACATTTCAAAATGTCACATCATTTTACCTCATGTGACAGAAGCTGTTTTATCTAAAAATTAACATATGAATACATTCAGCACTGTAATTTTACATTTTTTCTGCATGTAGTTCAAAATATTTAAGCACATATTTGTACCTTTAGGTATTATTTTGATATGCAGTATGGGACCTTGGAACTATAGTAAAACAGTGGCTGAAAATTCCCTTTTATCCCTTTAAGAAAGGTCAAGGGAAATACCAGACATAAAGAAATTTACCTATTTATATATATCAGAGGTTGGCAAATTATGGCCTGTGGGCCAAATTTTGCCTGTCCCTGATTTTTGTACATAAAGTTTCTTTTTTTGAGACAGAGTCTCATTCTGTCACCCAGGCTGGAGTGCAGTAGCACGATCTCGGCTCACTGCAACCTTCGCCTCTCCTGGGTTCAATGGTTCTCTTGCTTCAGCCTCCTGAGTAGCTGGGATTATAGGTTCGTGCCATCACACCCAGCTAATTTTTGTATCTTTAGTAGAGAAGGGGCTTCACTATGTTAGCCAGGCTGGTCTCGAACTCCTGACCTCAACTGATCCACCTGCCTCGGCCTCCCAAAGCGTTGGGATTACAGGTGTGAGCCACCACACCTGGCCCTTTGTACCTAAAGTTTTACTGGCAAACAGCCACATCCATCTATCTAGACATTACTCTCTGCAGCTGCTTTCAGTGTTTCAGACTGATGCTTTCAGACTGTAGTAAGGCCTGCCAAGCCTAAAATAATATGCTTGCCAATACTTGCTATGTATAAATAAAATAAAACCCCCCAAATCCAGACCTACTGGGTGTCCATCATCTATCTCATCTTTGTTATCTCATTTAATCTACTAAACAATCTCCTGTGAGGTGGATGACAACTGAGTCCTTACTACTATACTAACACGTATGATTACTAAATCCCTAATACTGTCTACCCTATTCTGGGGGAAAAGAAAGCATCAGGAAGACTCAAACAAAACTTTTCCTTAAGTGATCTAGCTAAACTGTGAGAGATGCCTGCATCTCTTCAAACAGCCGCTGTGACACTTAAAGCAAGAATCTCAGTCCTTATATTTTTACAACTTAATCATTTAGCACTTTTCAAAGGAAGGCCCTAAACTCGTTTTTGCAAATAAGTTTAAATGGAGGATACATTTTCAATGAGACTGATCCAGGAAGTAGCTGAGCCCTACAGATTTTCAGCTACTTGAGAATATTGGCTAACTTGGTTTATACTTTAATCCCAAAAACAAACCACAACAAAAAACCAACATTCTCCATTCAATGTTTTTTACCTCTCATTTCCCTTTTGTTAGACAGAAGTGAGTATATGTGTATTCATGATACACACAGGTTGAATATCCCTTACCTAAATTGCTTGGGACAGGATTTTTTTTTTCAGATTTGAAAATATTTGCACAGACATAATAAGATATTTTAGGGATGGGACCCATGTCTAAACATGACATTCATTTATGTTTCATATACACCTTGTAAAGAAAGCCGAAGGTAATTCTATGCAAATTATTTATATTTTAAATAATTTTATACATGAAACAAAGTTTGTGTACACTGACTCATCAAAAAGCAAAGGTGTCACTATTTCAGCCACTCACGCTGGTGCTCAACCAGTTTTGGATTTTGGATTTTTGGAATAGGGATGCTCAACTTATATTAATGTATCCTAAAGTATTGATTCTTAACATTGTTAATTTTTGCCTTTAGTCAGAGTTCTACCCATGAAAACATGAACAATTCTGTTTAACTTTGCCAGAAATGGTTGGTTAAATTATTCTCTATCCCCATAAGATGATTCCTTGCTGTGACTGGAGGAAAAACAACCTTCTCTACCCAATTTTTAAAACACTATGGGGAAAACATCCTGAGTGGCCAAAATATAGCTTTCTTTAAAAGCATTATCTAAGGAAGCATGTTCTGTGGAAGGATGGCTAGTTTAATAGGGAAAGCCATCTATATTTGTGAATCTCTCATTTGTTTTTAAGGATGGATCTGAATAGCACCTAGGGAGTTCCTGCATTTTAACGAAGCCATTCTAAATCACATTCCATGACAGAATGAATGAGTTCATGTAAACACAGTCAGTGGTATCATGAGTAACAAAATCTGTTTTCATCAGAAGCCCTTCATCCTGCGTAAGAGACCTGTGCACTACTGGGCAGCCCAGGCTAATGTTAACCAGCTCCAGCTGGTCCACTGCTATAAAAAGAACTAATGAAAACACAAACGCTAACTTCTCCATTCCACTCCGGCCAGTACGTCAAGGCTCCACAAAGACAGCCCTTTCCAAATGCTCTCAGTGAATGAACCGGCGGGTCTGGTTCTCTAAAGTTGTTTACTGAACAGAGTGTGCAGGGGACTCGCCGAGCACCGATGGGGGTGCTGGGGGCCGGGGAGTGGGGAGGAATCACATGATCTGTCAGTGCACAAAGCCAATTTTTCCCATTTGGATTTAGTTCTATAACACATAGAACGAAGAGAAAGTTTTCAAAAGCAGAGACAGAGTACCTTGAGCGATTTCTTCAACACATACACACACTTAGGGTACTTTGGTTTTCTTATGAAAATATATATCTCAGATAAATTAATGCCTTATCAAATATTCAAAATTCTTAAGGGAAATCATTTCTTTTTTTGTGACATCAGAAATTCCTACTAACAGTAAATCATTTCTTATTCAGTGACTTACTTTACAAGAGGAGGCAATCTTATGGTAAAGAGATGATCTTTATTTTAATTCTTTTTTTTTTTTTTGAGAAGGAGTCTCGCTCTGTCACCCAGGCTGGAGTGCAGTGGCCAGATCTCAGCTCACTGCAAGCTCTGCCTCCCGGGTTTATGCCATTCTCCTGCCTCAGCCTCCCGAGTAGCTGGGACTACAGGAGCCCGCCACCTCGCCCGGCTAGTTTTTTGTATTTTTTTAGTAGAGTCGGGGTTTCACCATGTCAGCCAGGATGGTCTCGATCTCCTGACCTCGTGATCCGCCCGTCTCGGCCTCCCAAAGTGCTGGGATTACAGGCTTGAGCCACCGCGCCCGGCCTATTTTAATTCTTTACATGGCTAAAAAACTCAAAGCTGTTAGTGCGCTGGAAGGTCTTGTGGCAATTTCTCTCATCTTCATCTCACAGATGGACAGACTAGGGCTTAGTGGATACTGTGCCTGCTGTGGGCCACACTGCTTAGTGGCAAAAAGAACATGGGTGTCCTGGCACTCACAAGTGTTTTTCTACTCCATGTCATTCTAGATGTGGCTAAGTGAACATGGCCAAGAATAAACCAAAGAGGGTGCCTGGATAATTTCATAATATTATGGGCTTGACCTAACCTAGCCTTTTAATGTATGAGGTTACTTGCAATGTCAACTGAAAATTGAGGGAGTTGACCTGATACTTTTTCATTTTCTTGAAGAGGCTGAAAGTGTGATTCAATTAGTTATCCTGGTGGATGAAATGGTTTTCGCCTATCCACGCAGGGCCGATGCTGTGCCTGGGACATTAATCTGCAGTACAGATGCTAACTCTCGAGTCACCCCCATCCTCCTGGGACACCAGCCTCTACTTCCCATGACATCCTGTCATTACCTCCCACCTTCTGTGCACCCCTTAGCTGGCTGTGAGGCTGCAGCAGTGAGGCAGAGCACCAAAGGAGACCTGTGTCAGATCAGCAATGCCTGAGTATAGGCCTGACTCAGGCCCACTCTTACCTCTAACCAGTCCTTGGAGGGCTATGCCTCCTGTGGCCAGGAGGCCAGCAGCTTAGGGAATGTCACAGGCTGTACAGCTGCTCCAAGCGGTGGGTCTCTGATTTCAGGTCTAATCCTTCTCCTGCCCTCTCCCCGTAACTATTATTTTCCAACTTACTGAGGTTGAAAACTTCAGAGCCATCTTTAGATCTCTTTCTTTTCCTTACTCCTCAAATCCTAACCATTGCTGAGTCCAAATTTTTCCATCATTCAAGAAGCCCTTCTCTTGCATCCATTCCTCTGCTGGGCCTCCCTGCAGGGCTGACAGGGCTGAGCACCTTGCCCTGGACATTTAAGCTCTCAACTCTGCTTTCTGCCTGCCACTAAGACACTACTTGGATCATATCAAATGCCTCAGCAGTTTGCCCATCAGATTACTCTCAAGCCCTCTGCAACATGATCTCAATCTACCTTTCCAGTCTTATCTTGCAATGACTCTGTCACTCAGACTGGAGTGCAATGACATGATCTCCGCTCACTGCAACCTCCATCTCCTGGGTTCTAGGGATTCTCTCGCCTCAGCCTCCTGAGTAGCTGGGACTACAGGCACCCACCATCATGCCTGGCTAATTTTTGTAGAGACAGGGTTTCACCATGTTGGCCATACTTGTATTGAACTCCTGACCTCAGGTGATCTGCCTGCCTTGGCCTCCCATACTTGAACTTTTAAAATTTGAAAATCTGACTGTGGTCTAGGCACTCAACTTAGAACTGAGCACACCTTTGATTTCTCTAATAAGCATTTATGGGGGCCCTATATTCACACAGCTCTGTGGCAAACGGCACTGAGAGGCCTGGGCCAAATGGATATGTGCACACATAGGCAAGAAAGGGCACAGCCCCTTCCCTCAAAGACGCTCAGGTCATCAAGAGAGAGGTGCACACAATAAGACAGAAGCCAGAACAGAGATGAGAGGATGAAGAGATCACATAACCCAAATCTACAATCTACAGATGAGGCAGCCAAGGCAGGGTGAGACGACATGACATGCCCAGATGATTCATTTGGGCTTCACTTTCAAGATGATTCATGTAAGGAATTATTGAAAAACCGAATGATCCAGACATTTGGAATTAGATAGTGGTGATGGTCACAATAACGTTGTGAACACACTAAAACCCATATGAATTGGCTGGGTGTGGTGGCTCACGCTCCTGTAATCTCAGCACTTTGGGAGGCCAAGGTGGGCGGATCACAAGGTCAGGAGATCGAGACCATCCTAGTCAACATGGTGAAACCCCGTCTCTACTAAAATACAAAAAATTAGCTGGGAGTGGTGGTGTGCACCTGTAGTCCCAGCTACTCAGGAGGCTGAAGCAGGGGACTCGCTTGAACCCAGGAGGGTGGGATTGCAGTGAGCCGAGATTGTGCCACTGCACTCTAGTCTGAGAGACCCCATCTCAAAAAAAAAAAACAAAAACAAAACCCCAATGAATTGTATACCCTTTAAAATGGTTTAAACGGGCCAGGCACACTGGCTAATGCCTGTAATCACAGCACTTTGGGAGGGTGAGGTGGGTGGATCGCCTGGGGTCAGGAGATTGAGACCATCCTGGCCAACATGGTGAAATCCCCTCTCTATTAAAACACAAAAATTTAGCCGGGTGTGGTGATGCATGTCTGTAGTCCCAGCTACTTGGGAGGCTGAGGCAGGGAACTCGCTTGAACCTGGGAGGTGGAGATTGCAGTGAACCGAGATCACGCCACTGCACTCCAGCCTGACGACAGAGGGAGATTCTGTTTCAAAAAAACCCAAAAAAACAAAAAACACAAAACCAATGAATTGTGTATACCCTTTAAAATGGTTTAAATGGGCCGGGTGGGGTGGCTCATGCCTGTAATTCCAGCACTTTGGGAGACTGAGGGGAGTGGATCACCTGGGGTCAGGAGTTCGAGATCAGCCTGGCCAACATGGCGAAAACTCGTCTCTACTAAAAATAAAAAAATTAGCCAGGTGTGGTTCCTGTAATCCCAGTTACTTGGAAGGGTAAGGCAGGAAAATCGCTTGAACCCGGGATGCGGAGGTTGCAGTGAGCCGAGATTGCACCACTGCACTCCAGCCTGGGTGATGGAGTGAGACTCCGTCTCAAAAAAATAAATAAATAAAATGAAATGGTTTAAATGGTGAGTTTCATCTTATAATCAAAACAAAACCAAATGATCCCATGTTACCATCACAGACAGATCTAACTTGTCCTTCTCAAAACCTGGCTGAACTCTGTCTTTCAAAATGTCTTCCTTGACTACTCCTGGCAGCTGCTGTAATTCTCCGATCTGTATCCTGCTAGTATGCTTTTTATTAATAGCTTGCATTCTATTAGAATAGAACACATGCATGTGTATGAATATTTCCTCTCTGTCTTCCTGAAAAAGATAGTGGGCTCCTTCAGCACAGACATGATATCATAGAATTCTCTGGTCAATCTTTAGCGTAAACTTTCTTCTCTTCCTTCCTTTCTTCCTTTTTTCATTTAGCTACACCACTTTAAAGGCAGCACGGTGGGGGAAATAGAATACATGTTCTGGGCAGGTGGTTAAAACTATTTTGTAACTAATATTAATAGAGTTGCTTTTAAAGACATTAAAGAACCACAGAAGAAAAGAATGTGAAGCTCAGCACTATAAAGACTTAGCACCTGTAGTTCCAGCTACTCAAGAGGCTGAAGCAGGAAGATCACTTGAGCCCAGGAGGTCGAGGCTGCAGTGAGCCATAACTGGGCCTAGGCAACAGAGTGAGACCCTGTCAATCAAAAAAAACAAAACAACAAAAAAAGGGTAATATACATATATGCATATTTAGAGTATCATGTAGTAAAAGCAAACAGACTGATCCTATATGACCCTACATGACCCTGAGAGGAAGTGTCAGTTCCAAGGGGCAGAAGATCCAGGGAGAGAGGTTCAGGCTCAAGATAGGAAAGAGCCTTCTGGGAAAGGGAGCTGCACAAGGGCTGCAGTAGAGCAATGTGCCGCCATGGGAGGTGCTCAAATGTGCAGCTGAGATGAAGCAGTAAATCAATAATTTGTAACTGGTATTTAAGGGCCAACTGAACTCTTAAGCTTCCATGATTCTGTAACACCAAAAAGACTTTTAAACCAAGACCTCAAACAAACATCTAAATTATTTAAAGCTGAATAATTCTACCACCTAAAAAGACAAACGCAGAGATTCATTGTGTAGAATTATATCTCAGAGCATACAAGATCAACTCTATGACTAAAACCAACTTAATCATTAACAAACCTTAAAGCTGGCCAGGACTCTGTTTTAGATTATTCATTACAAAAGGCTTTTTAACACACATAACCCGTTCACATGGTTCAAAATTCAAACTTCTCCCTTCTTTTCCTAACTGCCTCATTCTCCCATGGGGCAATTAATGTTGCCAGCTTCCTATATATCTTCCAAAGATAGTTCATGCACAGAAAGAACATTAGTGCCCATGGTACCCCTTTGTTTTAACCAAATAGTAACACACTTTTGTGCTTGTTTTGGACCTTGTTCATTTATAATAATAATACTGGTGATCATTCCATATTAACATAGAGAGACTGTTCACATTCCTTAATTTTAGATGACAGCATAATATCCCATTTTTGACATTGATATTGTTCCTAAACTAAGTTGTAAGTTCTCACAAATGAAGCTGAAGACCAATGGAACTAAAAAACGATTACTTTAAAAGTTGGTTGCTCAGCTGTTCTTACCTCAAAGTACACACACACACAAATTTTAATTATATAAAACAATTATATGTGGGTTTTTAAAACTAAGGCCTTGTATACAGTAATAAATTACTTGTCAGGTAATTCTGAGAAAATAACACAGTTTATCTCCTCCATGTATAATATGCACTGACATGTTTTCAAAATTTATCTATAGAAAATTAAATTATTAAAAGCTATAGCTGAATAAAAAAAATAATTCCTGCTAAAATTTATAGAATGTTTACTGTGCAACCTATCTATCACCCTTGGCAATATTATATTACAGTTTGAGTTAATGTATGCACCTTAAGGGGAAAAATTTTTTAAAATTTGTATCATTCAGATTTTAATAAACTCAGTTTGGTTTTCCTTCAAGACTGAATGATGATAGCTGGACTGTATAGAATGAAGAGGATGACAGGAAAAGTCTTTACAACAATAGATGCATCTCTTTTGCAGAAGATTAAGGAATGAGATTATAATACTTAAAAAAAAAATCCAGCCAGACAAACCAACTAGAAAATGACATAAGAAGAATTCTGATTCAAACACAAACCACATACACAAAAGCGTGTTAACCCTGCATTGATCTCCTGACTTTAGAGATCCTTGCCCAATACACTAAACCTCCACAGTGCTCTTACTGACATTATAGATATCTTTTGGTCTAAAGGAAATCTATTAGAACATAATGTACCTGAAGCTGTGGCAAATCTTGATGACATGATTGTCAGTGCCCTGAAGACTGGGGCTTGTCTCTGGCACAACCCAAGAACTGAGCAGCAGCTGAGCACCAACAATGTGGCTCAGAGAAGCAATATTCATTTTAAGTTAGTATTTCCCACTCCCAAAATGGCATAAAGTAATCTAAGGTCAGTATTTTGGAAACATTAGCTCATATCATCCAGGACAAAACTTATTATGCAGGTGACTTTTATTCATACAGATATTTTAGGACAGGAGCTGTTTTTTCTCTCTTTTGTACATGCCACTGTTTGCACTGCAGGATGATGTGACACAGTAGGCACTTGACAAAGGTCTATTAATAGAACAATCTCTCTTATATATTATCCTATTTAACCCTTGCAACGAAAGGTAACTTACAACAGGCCTTATTATTTCCATTTGACAGCACTGAAGAGTGATGTTGCATCTTTTGATGGCCCCAATGTCCATAAACTATGAATGGATACAATTTGATATATTTTTCCACTGCAAAATTATGTTTAAGGTCTTAGAAGTGCCCACAGTTCTATACCGTTAATCCTGAAACAAACATGAATAATAGTTGACTTCAAAGACTACTCAGAAATTTGGCTTGTATGCCACCCCTTCTCTGATGTTGTCATCTATGTCACAAATGTTCTTGCTTCAGACTATCTTAGGTACCAATGGTGGTAACAGTGCATGCTCCAGCTTCACCTCCCAGGCATTATAAAATGGGAGTTTAAAAATAGCTTAATTTTCTTAAAAAAGTAACTGCATAGACACCTGACAAATCATGATTGCTACCTGAGCCAGCAAGTATGATTAATGCCAATAGAGATACATCATGTTGACAGTATGTAGCTTTGATAGGATATAATTAAAATGGAATTTTATGTTTGCAATCTTTTTCTCCCAAATCCATACCTGTCTAAATATCAAAAAAACACAAAATAAGGGATCTTCGACAAAATATCTGTCCAGTAATCCTCAAAACTGTCCTGGTAATAAAAAGCAAAAAGCATTTAAGAAAGTCTACAGGAGCCTAAGGAGACATGACAACGAGATGTAATGTGCTATCACAAATGGGGTGCTGCAACAGAAGATGGACACCAGGGAAAATCTAAGGAGATTTAAATAAAGTATGAACTTCAGTGAATAATATTGTGACAATACTGCTTAATTAATTGTTACATATGTGGCATAATAATGTAAGATGTAACAACAAGGGAAACTGGGTATGGAGTACGTGGGAACACTCTGTATCTGGGAATGCTCTGTATTATCTTCACAAACTTTTCTATACAGCTAAAACTATTTTAAAATGAGAAACATGTTAAAAGTAATTAAATAAAAAAGTAATGGTAAGTACATATTTGTAAATTCCCACTATAGAGAATATCATTGCAAAGAAGGATCCAGTAGAACTGAACTGGTTCTATATCCTGATGACTCAAAGTAATTATTTTAGTAATTTGATTATAAACACCTTACCTACTAAGAATCACTGTAAATAACACACTTCTCTGATTCCTAACTATATAGTATATAAAATTTAAAAAGTGGTGATTATACTATGCAGAAAAATCATTTGACAAAATCCAAGATTCTTTCAGGACAAAAAAGACTCAACAAAGCAGGAAAAGAAGGAACTCCCTCAACCTGGCATAGGGCATTGATGAAAACTCCACAGCTAACACACTCAATGGTGAAAGAATGAGAGCTCTCCCCAAGATCAGGAACAAAATAACGATTCCTGCGTTTGCTACTTTCATTCAATGCTGTACTGGAAATTCTAGCTACAGTAATTAAGTAAGAAAAAGAAATAAATAACAAACTAATTGGAAAGGAAGAAGTAAAACTGTCTTTACTCGCAGATGACAATCTTTTATGTAGAAAAATTTTTAAAAATCCACAAAAATCTATTACAGCTAAAAACTTCAGCAAAGTTGCAGGATACAAGGTCAACAAACAAAAATAAGTTGTATTTTTATACACTAGCAATGAATAATCTGAAAAGAAAATTAAGAAACAAACTGGTTTATAATAGCATCAAAATAATAAAATAGAAACAAATGTAAACAAGGAAGTATAAGACTTGTACAATGAAAACTCCAAAACATTTCTGAAAGAAATTAAAGAAGACCTAAATAAATGGAAAGGCATCTTGTCTTCATGAACTGAAAAACTGAATATTATTAAGCTACTGCCATATAGTGATTCAATGTAATCCCTATCAAAAACCAATGGCTGGCCAGGTGCAGTGGCCCACCAGCCTGGTCAATATGGCGAAATTCCTTTTTCACTAAAAATACAAGAATTAGCCGGGCATGGTGGAGTGCCCAGGGTTTAGCAGAGATGTCAATTACAATGTGCGCACCTGTAATCCAGCTACTTGGGAGACTGAGGCAGGAGAACTGCTGGAACCTGAGAGGCAGAGATTGCAGTGAGCCAAGATGGTGCCACTGTATTCCAGCCTGTGCGACAGAGTGAGACTCTGGCAAAAAAAAGAGAGAGGGAGAGAAAAAAAAAAAAAAGGCTATTTTCACAGAAATGGAAATGTCAGTCCAAAGATTTAAGAGGGAATTGCCATGAACTAGCCAAATTAATTTAAAATGTCCCTAATACCTAAATGCATATACAGGCTAAAACTATACAATTCTTGAACAAAAACACAGGAGTAAATCTTCATGACCTTGGATTTGATAACAGTTCTTAGAAAAGATACCAAAAGCACAAGCAACAAAAGAAAAAATAGATAATTTGAATGTCATCAAACTTAAACCTTGGCTGGGCACAGTGACTCACCCCTATAATCCCAGCACTTTGAGAAGCTTGCATGAGTCCAAGAGTTTGAGGCTGCAGGGAGCTATAATCTCACCACTGCACTCCAGCCTGGGTGACAGAGCAAGACCCTGTCTCTTTAAAAAAAAAAAAAAAATTAAAACTCTTGTGTATCAAAGGACACTATCAAGAAAGTGAAAAGACAACCTAACAGGATGGGAGGAAAATTTCGCAAATCATGTATCTGACTGGGGTCTTATATCCACAATATATAAAAAGAGAACTCTTACAGAAATGCAAATCAAAACCACAATCAGATACCATCTCATGCCAGTCAGAATGGCGATTATTAAAAAGTCAAGAAATAACAGATGCTGGTGAGGCTGTGGAGAAACAGGAACACTGTTACATTGTTGGTGGGAATATCAATTAGTTTAACCCTTGTAGAAGGCAGTGTGTTGATTCCTCAAAGACCTGGAACCAGAAATACCATTTGACTCGGCAATCTCATTACTGGGTATATACCCGAAGGAATATAAATCATTCTATTATGAAGATACATGCATGCATATGTTCGCTGTAGCGTTATTCACAAGAGCAAAAACATAGAATCAACCCAAATGCCCACCAATGACAGACTGGATAAAGCAAATATGGTACATACACACCATGGGATACTATGCAGCCAAGAAAAGGAACGAGATCAGCTGGGTGCGGTGGCTTACGCCTGTAATTCCAGCACTTTGGGAGGCCGAGGTGGGTGGATCAAGAGGTCAGGAGATCAAGACCATCCTGGCCAACATGGTGAAACCCCGTCTCCACTAATATACAAAAATATTAACCAGGCGTGGTGGTGCATGTCTGTAGTCCTAGCTACTTGGGAGGCTGAGGCAGGAGAACTGCTTGAACCCAGGAGGCAGAGGTTGCAGTGAGCCGAGATCACGCCACCACTCCAGCCTGGCAACAGAGTGAGACTCCATCTAAAAAAAAAAAAAGGAACGAGATCATGTCCTTTGCAGGGACATGGATGGAGCTGGGAGCCATTATCCCCAGCAGAGCATCACAGGAACAGAAAACCAAGCACCACATGTTCTCACTTACAAGTGGGAGCTGAACAATGACAACTTGTGGACACAGGGAAGGGAACACACACTGGGGCCTGTATGGGGTAGGGAGTGGGGAAAGGGAGAGCCTCAGGATAAATAGCTAATGCATGTGTGGCTTAATACCCAGGTGACGGGTTGATAGGTGCAGCAAACTACCATGGCACACATTTACCTATGTAACACATCTTGCACATGTAACCTGGAACTTAAAATAAAATAAAATAAAAAAAGAAAACTCTTACAACTCAACAATAAAAATACAACACAATTTTAAAAAGAGTAAAAGACTTGAAAAATCATTTCTCCATAGTAGATACGCAAATGGACAACAAGCACATGAAAAGAAGCTCATCATCAGTTATTAGAGAGATGTGAATCAAAGCCTCTATTTTCTTTATAAACATCTTCACCCAAGAGCTGCCCTTGTTCCTCCCTTGCCACTTCCCTAAGTGTCCCTCCTTGTGCTGTTCCCTATTTGTTTATACTGACTGAACATTCTTCAGGGACCTTGGTTCCCAGTGTCTCATCCTCTATCTGATTGGAACACACATCACCTCTGTCCCAAAGCAGAGTATTCCTGGCAAGTTCTACCTCACTGGCCTCGTCAATCTCCTTAGACAAACAACAACATTTGTAGCACAACTCTCATGGACTGGTTCATCCTGAGAAGAGAAGGGGAGCCACAACCTCACCCCACCTTCTTAGCTGCTCAATCAGCCATTGCTGTTTCCCATCAACACATACTTGCTGGGTGTCTACTGCATTCATGGTCCAGTACCAAAACCAGATGAGTCACACAGCCCCTGACCTCCGAGGGCTTATTTATGGTTAAATGAGACAACTGAAGTAAAGAAAACACATAGAGCTTATTTTGAAGGCAATGACAAGTATCAGTGCAATGTTTAATACCTGGTTGTTAGTCTCATTATATAATCAAGCATCTGTCACTCTCTTTTGTATCTGTGCAAATAAATGTGAAAGTTCAGACCATTTATAATACCAGTGCCAGAGCAGCAAGTGAGGAAGAAACAAGGGCATCTGTTCACGTATAATCCTCTCTCCTGGGAAGACAGTGTCCAACCCAAGAATTGCTCTGCAGGATTTTTGCTCCAGTTCCCTGTGGAGAAGGAGCTGAGCTGGCTCAAGCCCCTGAGAACTGTGGAGCCAAGAAATCAGCATAACAAGGGTGAGCCTACCAAACCCGCCAGCTGGCTGTACCAAGTGCTCTGGGTCTAGCAGCAGCTGGGAGAGAGGGCAGAGTAGGTCATTTGACAGAGGCAAAAGGGGAGGAGAGGGGCAGCAAGGTGTGGCAGCTCAGCTGGAGGAGGAAGTCAAGTTAGGTCAGGCTTGATCTCGCCCTGTCTCTGCTTCTTGCCCACAGAGGCACATGGCACTGTGTGCTTGCATCTGGCCACCCCTGAAGACTCTGCCAGGCTGTGTGCTGTCTCCCATGCCTCTTCTCTGTGCCATCATCTCAGCAAAGCACATTCCAGAGCTGCAATCTGACTCACAGGACAGTTCTAGTGTGATCACAGTGCTGCTTCAGATTGCAGCTGCAGGAATGGGGTGGGGGTATGGTGGGAAGAGTGGGGAGACTGTTCCAGGTCTCCAGCCTCTTTCAGGAACAAAAGTTTACAGAGAAAGAAGGTCAGAAATGGGGAGGAAAAAATTCCATGCCTTTTATATAGGGCCACCTTGAAATCCTTCTTGTTCTTGATGGATGACAGGTGCTGGAAAATCACCATGGCCAGGTTAAGATGCAAACTTAGAATGGTGGTTACACATACCATGACTGAACATGAATATGGAAAATTACTCTTCCTGTTTTCATTATATTATCAAAACTTCATAATTATCTGTACTCACATCCCCAGGCTGTTGCCATTCCATTTCATTTTTTCCTTCAAGTCTATCACTGGTATAATATATAGAAAAAAAGAGCATGGAAACTTTCACGGCAGTTTTCATATTATCCATAAGTTTACCAAGAAAGTTATTCAATGTGTGTAGCCATAAATGAGAACAGAGGTCAAATGTTATAGGTTGATATTATCAAGTGTTTAAAGAGCATGAACATACTACTTTCATATTATTTACACCTCTAACTCTACTCTGAAACTTTTACTGTTTCAATCAGATAGCTGTGTAACCCAACATTAGATCAATAAAATGATAAAAGTTAAAAGAGACAAAGGGTGGAGAAATGGATCAATTTTCTGCTACCTACAAGGGAAGAAATGCTATGCACACAAAGACATAAAGTGCAAACTGTAACAAAAGCCAAAAATAAGATATACATTTAAATAAAACATAAAGACTACTATTAGTACTAAACATAATCTTTAACCACAAGGAGGGTCCAACCCACGATGCTGGACCATACACACAAATTCACTCAAAATGGATCACAGACCAAAATATAAGGGCAAAAGCTATAAAATTCTTAGAAGAAAACATAGAAGTATGTTTGCATAACCTTGGATTCACCAATGGTTTCTTAGATATGACCCTGAAAACACAAGCAATAATAACAAAAATGATAAACTGGACATTGTGAAAATGATAAATATTTGTGTTTCAAAGGACACTATCAAAAAAGTGAAAAACTCCACAGAATGGGAAAAAATATTTGCAAATGATAAAGGACTTATACAGAGAACTCTTACAATTCAACAACAAAAAATAACCCAACTTCAAAAATAGGCAAAGGACTTGAAAGACATTTCTCTAAAGAAGATATATGAACAGCCAATAGCCTATGAAAAGATGCTCAGCCTAATCCCAGCACTTTGGGAGGCTGAGGCAGGCAGATGATGAGGTCAAGATATTGAGACCATCCAGGCCAACATGGCAAAACTCTGTCTCTACTAAAAATACAAAAAATTAGCTGGGAATGGTAGCGTGCCCCTGTAGTTCCAGCTACTCGGGAGGCTGAGGCAGAAGAATTGCTTGAACCTGGGAGGCCGAGGTTGCAGTGAGCCGAGATCGTGCCACTGCATGCCGCCTTGGCTACAGAGCGAGACTACGTCTCAAAAAAAAAGATGCTCAACATTGCTAGTCATCAGGAAATGCAAATCAAAGCCACAATGAGATACCCACTTCAGACACAAGTGGATGGCTACAATAAAAAAGACAGCAGGCCAGGCGCAGTGGCTCAAGCCTGTAATCCCAGCACTTTGGGAGGCCGAGACGGGCGGATCACGAGGTCAGCAGATCGAGACCATCCTGGCTAACATGGTGAAACCCCGACTCTACTAAAAAAATACAAAACACTAGACGGGCAAGGTGGCGGGCGCCTGTAGTCCCAGCTACTCGGGAGGCTGAGGCAGGAGAATGGCGTAAACCTGGGAGGCGGAGCTTGCAGTGAGCTGAGATCCGGCCACTGCACTCCAGCCCGGGCGACAGAGCGAGACTCTGTCTCAAAAAAAAAAAAAAAAAAAAAAAGACAGCAATAACAAATTTTGGAGTGGATATGGAGAAAGTGGAACCCTGGTATATTTTACATTGCTGATAGGAATGTAAAATCGTGTAGCCTCTTTGGAAAATACTGTGGCAGTCCCTTAGAAAATCAAACAGAGTTACCTTATGACTCAGCAATTCCATCCATGCCTAGGTATATATTCAGGAGAAATGAAAATATATCCACACAAAAAACTTGTATGCGGATATTCATAGTAGCACTATTCATGTTAATCATAAAGTGGAAACAACTCAGGTGTGCATCAACTCAAAAGAGAAATAAAATATGGTATATTCACAGATAATGGATTATTATTCATCCATAACAAGGAATGAAGTACTGAAACATCACAACATGGATAAACCTTAAAAATATTATGCTAGGTAAAAAAAGCCAGTCACAAAAGATTTGTGATTCTACTTATATGAAGTATCCAGAATAAGCAAATCTGTAGGGACAAAAAGTAGATGAGTGGTTGCCAGGGGCTGGGAAGAATTGGGAATTGGCAGTCAATTGGTATGGGGTTTCTTTCTGAGGCTGCAGAAAGTTCTAATTTCATATTATAGTTATGATTGCACAAGTCTATAATTACAATAAACATAACTGAATTGTACACTTTAAATAAATGAATTTTATGGGATATGAATTATGTACCAATAAAGTTCTTTATTTTTTTATTTTATTTTATTTTTATTATTATTATACTTTAAGTTCCAGGGTACATGCGCATAACGTGCAGGTTTGTTACGTATGTATACTTGTGCCATATTGGTGTGCTGCACCCATCAACTCGTCAGCTCCCATCAACTCATCATTTACATCAGGTATAACTCCCAGTGCAATTCCTCCCCCTTGCCCCCTCCCCATGATAGGCCCCGGTGGGTGATGTTCCCCTTCCCGAGTCCAAGTGAGCTCATTGTTCAGTTCCCACCTATGAGTGAGAACATGCAGTGTTTGGTCTTCTGTTCTTGTGATAGTTTGCTAAGAATGATGGTTTCCAGCTGCATCCATGTCCCTACAAAGGACACAAACTCATCCTTTTTTATGGCAGCATAGTATTCCATGGTGTATATGTGCCACATTTTCTTAATCCAGGCTGTCAGAGATGGACATTTGGGTTGATTCCAAATCTTTGCTATTGTGAATAGTGCCACAATAAACATACGTGTGCATGTGTCCTTATAGCAGCATGATTTATAATCCTTTGGGTATATACCCAGTAATGGGATGGCTGGGTCATACGGTATTTCTAGTTCTAGATCCTTGAGGAATTGCCATACTGTTTTCCATAATGGTTGAACTAGTTTACAATCCCACCAACAGTGTAAAAGTGTTCCTATTTCTCCACATCCTCTCCAGCACCTGTTGTTTCCTGACTTTTTAATGATTGCCATTCTAACTGGTGTGAGATGGTATCTCATTGTGGTTTTGATTTGCATTTCTCTGATGGTGAGTGATGATGAGCATTTTTTCATGTGTCTGTTGGCTGTATGCATGTCTTCTTTTGAGAAATGTCTGTTCGTATCCTTTGCCCACTTTTTGATGGGGTTGTTTGTTTTTTTCTTGTAAATTTGTTTGAGTTCTTTGTAGGTTCTGGATATTAGCCCTTTGTCAGATGAGTAGACTGCAAAAATGTTCTCCCATTCTGTAGGTTGCCTGTTCACTCTGATGGTAGTTTCTTTTGCTGTGCAGAAGCTCTTTAGTTTAATTAAATCCCATTTGTCAATTTTGGCTTTTGCTGCCGTTGCTATTGGTGTTTTAGACATGAAGTCCTTGCCCATGCCTATGTCCTGAATGGTACCACCTAGGTTTTCTTCTAGGGTTTTTATGGTATTAGGTCTAACATTTAAGTCTCTAATCCATCTTGAATTAATTTTCGTATAAGGAGTAAGGAAAGGATCCAGTTTCAGCTTTCTACTTATGGCTAGCCAATTTTCCCAGCACCATTTATTAAATAGGGAATCCTTTCCCCATTTCTTGTTTCTCTCAGGTCTCTCAAAGATCAGATGGCTGTAGATGTGTGGTATTATTTCTGACGACTCTGTTCTGTTTCATTGGTCTATATCTCTGTTTTGGTACCAGTACCATGCTGTTTTGGTTACTGTAGCCTTGTAGTATAGTTTGAAGTCAGGTAGCATGACGCCTCCAGCTTTGTTCTTTTGACTTAGGATTGTCTTGGCAATGCGGGCTCTTTTTTGGTTCCATATGAAATTTAAAGCAGTTTTTTCCAATTCTGTGAAGAAAGTCATTGGTAGCTTGATGGAGATGGCATTGAATCTATAAATAACCTTGGGCAGTATGGCCATTTTCATGATATTGATTCTTCCTATCCATGTGCATGGTATGTTCTTCCATTTGTTTGTGTCCTCTTTCATTTCACTGAGCAGTGGTTTGTAGGTCTCCTTGAAGGGGTCCTTTACATCCTTTGTAAGTTGGATTCCTAGGTATTTTATTCTCTTTGAAGCAATTGTGAATGGAAGTTCATTCATTATTTGGATCTCTGTCTGTTACTGGTGTATAAGAATGCTTGTGATTTTTGCACATTGATTTTGTATCCTGAGACTTTGCTGAAGTTGCTTATTAGCTTAAGGAGATTTTGGGCTGAGACAATGGGGTTTCCTAAATACACAATCATGTCATCTGCAAACAGGGACAATTTGACTTCTTCTTTTCCTAACGGAATACTCTTTCCTTCTTTCTCTTGCCTGATTGCCCTAGCCAGAACTTCCAACACTATGTTGAATAGGAGTGGTGAGAGAGGGCATCCCTGTCTTGTGCCAGTTTTCAAAGGGAATTTTTCCAGTTTTTGCCCATTCAGTATGATATTGGCTGTGGGTTTGTCATAAATAGCTCTTATTATTTTGAGGTACGTTCCATCAATACCGAATTTATTGAGCGTTTTTAGCATGAAGGGCTGTTGAATTTTGTGAAAGGCCTTTTCTGCATCTATTGAGATAATCATGTGGTTCTTGTCTTTGGTTCTGTTTATATGCTGGATTACGTTTATTGATTTGCAAATATTGAACCAGCCTTGCATCCCAGGGATGAAGCCCACTTGATCCTGGTGGATAAGCTTTTAGATGTGCTGCTGAATCCAGTTTGCCAGTATTTTATTGAGGATTTTTGCATCGATGTTCATCAGGGATATTGGTCTAAAATTCTCTTTTTTTGTTGTGTTTCTTCCAGGCTTTGGTATCAGGATGATGTTGGCTTCATAAAATGAGTTACGGAGGATTCCCTGTTTGTCTTTTTTTTTTTTTTTTTTGAGACGGAGTCTCGCTCTGTCGCCCAGGCTGGAGTGCAGTGGCCGGATCTCAGCTCACTGCAAGCTCTGCCTCCTGGGTTCAGGCCATTCTCCCGCCTCAGCCTCCCGAGTAGCTGGGACTACAGGATTCCCTGTTTTTCTGTTGATTGGAATAGTTTCAGAAGGAATGGTACCAGCTCCTCCTTGTACCTCTGGTAGAATTCAGCTGTGAATCCATCTGGTCCTGGACTTTTTTTGGTTGGCAGGCTATTAATTATTGCCTCAATTTCAGAGCCTGCTACTGGTCTATTCAGGGATTCGACTTCTTCCTGGTTTAGTCTTGGAAGAGTGTAAGTGTCCAGGAAATTATCCATTTCTTCTAGATTTTCTAGTTGATTTGCGTAGAGGTGTTTATAGTATTCTCTGATGGCAGTTTGTATTTCTGTGGGGTCGGTGGTGATATCCCCTTTATCATTTTTTATTGCGTCTATGTGATTCTTCTCTGTTTTCTTCTTTATTAGTCTTGCTAGTGGTCTGTCAATTTTGTTGATCTTTTCAAAAAGCCAACTCCTGTATTCACTGATTTTTTGGAAGTTTTTTTGTGTCTCTATCTCCTTCAGTTCTGCTCTGATCTTAGTTATTTCTTGCCTTCTGCTAGCTTTTGAATGTGTTTGCTCTTGCCTCTCTAGTTCTTTTAATTGTGATGTCAGAGTGTCCATTTTAGATCTTTCCAGCTTTCTCTTGTGGGCATTTAGTGCTATAAATTTCCCTCTACACACTGCTTTAAATGTGTCCCCGAGGTTTTGATATGTTGTATCTTTGTTCTCACTGGTTTCACAGAACATCTTTATTTCTGCCTTCATTTCGTTATGTACCCAGTAGTCATTCAGGAGCAGGTTGTTCAGTTTCCATGTAGTTGAGAGGTTTTGATTGAGTTTCTTAGTCCTGAGTTCTAGTTTGATTGCACTGTGGTCTGAGAGACAGTTTGTTATAATTTCTGTTCTTTTACATTTGCTTAGGAGTGCTTTACTTCCAATTATGTGGTCAATTTTGGAATAAGTGTGATGTGGTGCTGAGAAGAATGTATATTCTGTTGATTTGGTGTGGAGAGTTCTATAGATATCTATTAGGTCTGCTTGCTGCACAGCTGAGTTCAATTCCTGGATATCCTTGTTAACTTTCTGTCTCATTGATCTGTCTAATGTTGACAGTGGGGTGTTGAAGTCTCCCATTATTATTGTATGGGAGTCTAAGTCTCTTTGTAAGTCTCTAAGGACTTGCTTTATGAATCTGGGTGCTCCTGTATTGGGTGCATATATATTTAGGATAGTTAGCTCTTCCTGTTGAATTGATCCCTTTACCATTATGTAATGGCCTTCTTTGTCTCTTTTGATCTTTGATGGTTTAAAGTCTGTTTTATCAGAGACTAGGATTGCAACCCCTGCTTTTTTTTGTTCTCCATTTGCTTGGTAGATCTTCCTCCATCCCTTTATTTTGAGCCTATGTATGTCTCTGCATGTGAGATGGGTCTCCTGAATACAGCAGACTGATGGGTCTTGACTTTTTATCCAGTTTGCCAGTCTGTGTCTTTTAATTGGAGGATTTAGTCCATTTACATTTAAGGTTAATATTGTTATAATGTGTGAACTTGATCCTGCCATTATGATATTAACTGGTTATTTTGCTCATTAGTTGATGCAGTTTCTTCCTAGCCTCGATGGTCTTTACATTTTGGCATGTTTTTGCAATGGCTGGTACCGGTTGTTCCTTTCCATGTTTAGGGCTTCCTTCAGGGTCTCTTGTAAGGCAGGCCTGGGGATGACAAAATCTCTAAGCATTTGCTTATCTGTAAAGAATTTTATTTCTCCTTCACTTATGAAACTTAGTTTGGCTGGATATGAAATTCTGGGTTTAAAGTTCTTTTCTTTAAGAATGTTGAATATTGGCCCCCACTCTCTTCTGGCTTGTAGAGCTTCTGCCGAGAGATCTGCTGTCAGTCTGATGGGCTTCCCTTTGTGGGTAACCCGACCTTTCTCTCTGGCTGCCCTTAAGATTTTTTCCTTCATTTCAACTTTGGTGAATCTGGCAATTATGTGTCTTGGAGTTGCTCTTGTTGAGGAGTATCTTTGTGGCGTTTTCTGTTTTTCCTGAATTTGAATGTTGGCCTGCCCTGCTAGGTTGGGGAAGTTCTCCTGGATGATATCCTGAAGAGTGTTTTCCAACTTGGTTCCATTTTCCCCCTCACTTTCAGGCACCCCAATCAGACATAGATTTGGTCTTTTGACATAATCCCATACTTCTTGCAGGCTTTGTTCATTTCTTTTTCTTCTTTTTTCTTTTGGTTTCTCTTCTCGCTTCATTTCATTCATTTGATCCTCAATCGCTGATACTCTTTCTTCCAGTTGATCGAGTCGGTTACTGAAGCTTGTGCATTTGTCACGTATTTCTCGTGTCATGGTTTTCATCTCTGTCATTTCGTTTATGACCTTCTCTGCCTTAATTATTCTAGCTATCAATTCTTCCAGTCTTTTTTCAAGATTTTTAGTTTCTTTGCGCTGGGTACGTAATTCCTCCTTTAGCTCTGAGAAGTTTGATGGACTGAAGCCTTCTTCTCTCATCTCGTCAAAGTCATTCTCCGTGCAGCTTTGATCTGTTGCTGGCGATGAGCTGCGCTCCTTTGCGGGCGGAGATGCGCTCTTATTTTTTGAATTTCCAGCTTTTCTGCCCTGCTTTTCCCCCATCTTTGTGGTTTTATCTGCCTCTGGTCGTTGTTGATGGTGACGTACTGATGGGGTTTTGGTGTAGGTGTCCTTCCTCTTTGATAGTTTTCCTTCTAACAGTCAGGACCCTCAGCTGTAGGTCTGTTGGAGATTGCTTGAGGTCCACTCCAGACCCTGTTTGCCTGGGTATCAGCAGCAGAGGCTGCAGAAGATAGAATACTGCTGAACAGCAAGAGTACCTGTCTGATTCTTACTTTGGAAGCTTCCTCTCAGGGGTGTACTCCACCCTGTGAGGTGTGGGGTGTCAGTCTTCCCCTAGTGGGGGATGTCTCCCAGTTAGGCTACTCAGGGGTCAGGGACCCACTTGAGCAGGCAGTCTGTCCCTTCTCAGATCTCAACCTCTGTGTTGGGAGATCTACTGCTCTCTTCAAAGCTGTCAGACAGAGTCGTTTGCGTCTGCAGAGGTTTTTGCTGCTGTTGTTGTTGTTGTTGTTTAGCTGTGCCCTGTCCCCAGAGGTGGAGTCTACAGAGACAGGCAGGCTTCCTTGAGCTGCTGTGAGCTCCACCCAGTTCGAGCTTCCCAGCAGCTTTGTTTACCTACTTAAGCCTTAGCAATGGCGGGCGCCCCTCCCCCAGCCTCACTGCTGCCTTGAGGTTAAATCACAGACTGCTGTGCTAGCAATGAGGGAGGTTCAGTGGGCGTGGGACCCTCCCGGCCAGGTGTGGGATATAATCTCCTGGTGTGCCCAGTTGCTTAAAGCGCAGTATTGGGGTGGGAGTTACCCGATTTTCCAGGTGTTGTGTGTCTCAGTTCCCCTGGCTAGAAAAAGGGATTCCCTTCCCCCTTGCGCTTCCCAGGTGAGGTGATGCCTCGCCCTGCTTCAGCTCTCGCTGGTCGGGCTGCAGCAGCTGACCAGCACCGATTGTCCGGCACTCCCTAGTGAGATGAACCCATTACTTCAGTTGAAAATGCAGAAGTCACCCGTCTTCTGTGTCGCTCGCGCTCTAAAGTTCTTTAAAAATGTGATAGAGATAAGATAGATTCCTTCAGGTCCCCATGAGTCAAGTTCCAATTTCTAGATCTCTCTGTGTATACATGACAGAACCATAAACACTAGACTGTAATTCCATGGGTTCTGATATGTCTTTATTCTTACAGTAAGTCGGCATGTGGACAGGAAGAATGGCAAAGAATATAAAGGGTCTGGATGTCAATTAGTAGAATAAGTGGTAGTAAGACTAATTCTACTACTAGAATTAGCCTTTGTGTATGTTTGGACAGTGGAGAAAGACTCTTGGATCAGGCTTACTAGATTCCTTTTGAAAATATCTGACCACCTTTTCAGGTAGTCAAAATGGTTGACTACCTTTTCAAAAGGAATTTAGTAAGCTTGATGCAAGAATCTTTTTCCACTGTCCAAACACACACAAAGGCTAAGGCCCCTAATCATCACATCCATGATCTACCAGTGCATGTTCCTCATTAGGCTATAATATTGAGCCAGGGCTGAGAAGAAACAATGTCAAATGGCCCTGGATATCATAAGGACTGACAATAACTGTTTTAGAGAGGAAACAAGCAAAGGTTAAGAAGAGATGGGCAGCTGAGATTATAAGGTTTATTTAAGACTCATGGACACAGAACTAATAATTAAGGGATGATTTAAATGAATTGAATGAGCACAGGTAAGAACAAACCTAAGGCATGGGCTATGGCATCAGTTATAAGGACATGCAAAAAAAAAATGATACTCTGCACTCACAATCTTTCACATTACAATACAAAAATTCAAATCATTGAAAAGGAACAATTCCAACTTTTCTACAACAGGAAGAAGCAAAGAGACTTCAGAAATAAAGCAAGTATGAGTGACAACCACCTTACGAAAATGTGATGCTAAGCAGATGGATGAACAGTCATTCCACCAACTCTGGCAGTATGTGGTGGTACATAAAAGAAAAGCAGGTGAAATGGTCCCCTGTGCTGTTGACGAGGGAGCTGTCTTCTCTTCAGGCTCTTCAACTGTAGACAGGGATATGCCACTGTTACAGAGAAGGAATGTATGCCACCCTATCTCAATACAGAGAAAAGGAGGCAGAGTCAAGAATATCTCCCAACTGTTTAGTGGGAAGAAAAGTAAGGTTCACAAGCAGGGAGAAGAACTGTATTCACCCAGCGGGACACAGCAGGTGAGCACACAGCTGCGGAATCAACCTGTCACAGCTGACCAGCTTTTCAAAAGGAGTCTAGTAAGCTTGATCCAAGAGTCTTTCTCCACTGTCCAAACACATGCAAAGCCTAATGTCCCTAATCATCACATCCATGATCTACTAGTGCATGTTCCTCGTTCGGCCTTAATCTGAACCATTCTCATCATCAGGAGTTTGGGATCTTTATTTGTTTGTTTGTTTGTTTTAGATGGAGTCTCACTCTGTCACCCAGGCTGGAATGCAGTGGTGCGATCTCAGCTCACTGCAAGCTCCACCTCCTGGGTTCACACCATTCTCCTGCCTCAGCCTCCCCAGTAGCTGGGACTACAGGTGCCCACCACCACACCTGGCTATTTTTTTTTTTTTTGCATTTTTAGTAAAGATGGGGTTTCATTGTGTTAGCCAGAATGGTCTCGATCTCTTGACCTCGTGATCCGCCCACCTCGGCCTCCCAAAGTGCTGAGATTACAGGCATGAGCCACTATGCCCGGATGGGATCTTTATTTGTTTAATGCTCTGGACAAAGTAAAAAAATTTCCAACCACAATATCAGCACCATTCAACACTGGCCCCAGCATTTGGGCAGTTTTCTGCAATATGTTTATTCCAGAGGAACTTCCATATCTCCATCATTTAGACAGTGGTGGTCATATTTCACATACAAATTTACACAAATGCTTCTTTTCCAAAGTAAATGGGCATCAACTTCTACTTGACGGCAGTGGTAGGGATAGAGGTGGGGAATGCAGTGGCCAAAAGTATAAAAATAAAAATCACCTTCAAGGAAGCTTCCTCAGCAGCCAGATGGCAGACTCAGTACCAACACTGAGTGCTGATTTGTAAAGGAATAGCTTGTCTTTGCTTAGTTCAGGTTTGTATTATTGTAGCAATGCTCTTTACCACTATTTTTTTAAGCATCTATGCTTGCTGTTAAAGAGGGAGTGAGCTGCTTTTTACTGAGTACTTGTCATATGGGAAGCATCCTGCTGAGTACTTCACATACATCATCCCAATCAGTCCTCACCACAAGTCTGCATTATAGTATTATAATACCAGTTTCACAGACAAGGAAACACAATTTTCCCCAGTCTCCCTGCTAAATGTCCTGTCACCAGTGAACCCACACCAGTCTGATTCCAGACTTTTTGTTCTTTCCATTAAACCACCGGTCTCAATGAATTTTTAAAAGAAAAATGGTACCTGCATACACATTAGGAAACAAGAGACAGAATGCCCTCACTGCAATTCTGTTGTTCTATGTAAATTTGGACACTGTCATCCCCTTATGCATCAAGAAAACATTTATTATCCAAGCCTGTTCCTCCTCTGGCATCCCACCCACTCTACTCTGCTAAGTGAGCTTCTGCGCTCACTGCTCCCTACACCTCCTGCTCATGAAGTGACCCAGCAACTCCTCCCAAATCTGGGGCACAGGTTTTCAATGCCCACTTTATTAGACTTTGCAGTACTATGGGTCCCCTCCCACATGGAAGCACCATCCTGAGCGCTTGCCACCAGTTCTGGTTTCCTCTTGCTTCACCAGCCCAGCCTCCTCTATCTCTTCAGCGGGCTCCTCTTCTACCTGCTTTCCAATGCAAGAGGATCTTGGAGCTGAATGCCTGCATTTCTTCTTTCCTTTGTCTCTAATGTTTCCCTAAAGTGACCTCCTTCACAGCCCTGGTTGTAGACTCAGCTGTGACAGGACACTGCTGCCTTGTACTCACAGCCATTAGTGCCTTTGGAGCTTGGTACCATAAACAAACATAACCTGCTAACATCCGCAAACAAAATGAATGAACATACAAAGATACATAGTGACCAGACACAAGCTGAGAGCCCCCAAACATTTATGTCCAATCTAAAACCTTCTGGGTGTAAGGTATATATGTCCAGCTTTCTCACAGGACATCTCTTCTTGGATGTCTCATAGGAATCTCAAACTTAGTAGGCACAGTCTGCATTCTCAAGCTTTCTTCCAGACCTGCTTTCACTGTAGTTTTTCTCATCTCAGGAAATGGGAACATCCTTCAACTAAATAACTCAAGCTGAGGCTCGCTCTCTGAACATTCCCTTCTACTTTGCTCCTCCCCCAACCAATCCATTATGAAGCCATCACACACATCTAGAACACGGACCTTTTCTCTAGCTCTGGCAAAGCCACAGGAGACTCAGGAACCCACCAGTCCTCTCTGACCTGGACTATGGCAGTAGCTGCTTCCTGGGTCTCTCTGCTTTCACTGGGCCCTGGCCCATGTGCCCATCCTACTAAACCCCTGACAGCTAAAGCTGACTTTCAAGCGGGTCAACCTCATTCTTGGTCAGTGGGCAGCCATAGCAGACACTGCAGCTCCTGCCCATGGTCCACTAGGCTGTGGCCAGTTTCCTGCCTGGGATCTCTTGCTGGCCCGTGCAGCATGGTCATGCTGGCATCTCCCTCCTGTCCAAGAGCTTTTCAAAGGTATTCTCTCTTCTGTGAGCAATTCTCTTTCATCTTCTCTTTACCTAACACCTAAACTTAAATAGTACTGCCTTAGAACACCATCTTTGACCCCTCTAAACTAAATTATGTACGTTCTCCTTTGTGCCCTATTTTTTTCTCACCAGGGCACTTATTGCAACTTGTAATCATAAATGCATTTGTTGTAAATTATTTTGTGTGGGATCTCCCACTAGGACTATGCTCTAGGAACACAGAGACAATGTCTGGTTTTGTCTGGTTTTGTCAACCACTGCAGGCCCAGGACCTGGTCCAGGGCATGGTGGATTTTTTTTTCCTTAGTGAAAAGAAGGAATAAATACACAACATGAAAATAAAGAAAAGGCCAAAAGACCAAAAACAGATGTTTGAGTAAAACGTCAAGGTATGGAAAAAGGAAAATGTGCTTTTTTTCTGAGTTCAGCTCAGTGAATTTCTCCGGCTTTTTGTCTGAAGACACAACTATTTAGCAAGTTCTGTCCTCTTGCAAAGGACTAACTCTCCACTTTAAAATATTTCTGCAATGAAGGGCAAGAAAGAATTTGCATCTCTAAAGGATAAAGATTACATTGCTTGGTCAGGTATGGTGGCTCACGCCTGTAGTCCTAGTACTTTGGAAAGCCAAGTCAGGAGGACTGCTTGAGGTTACAAGTTTGGGATCAGCCTGGGCAACAGAGTGAGACCCTGTCTCTACAAAAAAAAAAAAAAAAAAAAAAAAAATATTAGCTGGGTGTGGTGGCACGTGCCTGTGGGTCCAGTACTTGGGGGCTGAGGTGGAAGGACTGCTTGAGCTCAGGAGGTTGAGGCTGCAGTAAGGCATGATTGCTCCACTGCACTCCAGCCTAGGCAACAGAGCAAGACCATGTTTAAAAAACAAACAAACAAAAATCACTGGTCCCTAGGTTAAATGTCTCAAGAAGAAAGGAAGAGAATGTTTTAGAAAGGGAGAAAGAAAGGTGATGTCTGCTGACAATCACCATGGGCTTGGAGTGAGGTAATATGGTCTGGACCTGTACCACCAGGACACAGAGAATCACTAAGGAATCATCACTTTCTTTCTTTGCCTCAGTTTTCGTTATAAATTACCTCGATGACCAGTGCTCCCTTTCTCTTAAAAAAAAAAAAAATGCCTATGGCTTTATTAGTCATGCATTTATCTAACGATCATTCAACATGTAGTGGATCTATAAAAAAGGTGTGTTTGGGCTTTGAACAGACTGCCTATTCTGTGGTTAGGGAGTGCCTTCTGCATCAGTTTTTTGTTACCTTTGATTTTAGTGATTTATAAAACTTAAGTTTGTGTTGGTTACTCTGACCTACAACACCTTGAGAAACCTCACAGAAATGTTTTCATTAACAGCTCAAGTTAAAGGAAGTCATCCAGAAGAACAATGGACAGGGGACTCTAACATATTATATTTCTGAAATGTAAAGTTTATTTCTGATAATGTTTCACAGTGCAGAGGACATGAACCTTTTGAGAAAATCTATCTGACCCTGAACAGGACTAGCTGCTTCAAAAAATTTTCTTTTAATTTCAAGGTTGGCACTAATTGAGCTGTCAGCTTTCAGAAGATAAGCTATTACTGGTATCAGAAAAGTGACACTGCCTGAGAACTGGGAACAGACTGAGATTGACACCTATGATCAAGGTGCAAAGTAAACTTAGACAGAAATTAATTGCAGGGTTTTATCAGCAACCACCTGACCTGGGCTGGGAAGGGGCAACTATTGTGGCTAACAAATCTGCCATAAGGTACCTTCGTTTCTTTTCACCCAGGTTTAATTTCTTCTCACACAGTAATTTCTGGACTTCACAGAAAACACACAGTAATCAAGGTTGTCTTTAAGTTCACTAATAGCTTGAAAGATCTCTGGGGTAGAGCAGATAATGACAAGAGTTCAAGAAAAGCCATTCTGAAAAACAAGGAGACCAGACTTAGAGCTATCTTTAGTTGGAAGGGGTCACTGCTTATGCAATTTTCCTTCTTCTGTGTGTGCTGTGCTGATGAGTCTGTACTAGCTAAGCCCAAGTTTGTCCATCCTGTGGGACCCACAGAGTGTTCTATATGTCATCTCTGATCAGGAAGCTGAAAGCAGGAATCACAGGCAGAAAATCTTCCAGGCTACACATCTGCATCTTCTAATAATGTTTGTGCTACATGTACATGTATAAAAAACTGCCTTAGAATGCATACTGCTGTATCTCGAAGGCAGATACATTCTCTAAGTTTTTCTTTCTAAATATATTAGCAAACAATTAGTAGTGAATAAAGTACAATTTTACTTCTATATTAATTTGATACATAAACTAGAGAGCCTGATGATTATCACAGCAAAATAATCTAGAAAATATTCATGATCAGATCTTCTTGTACCCAAAGACATCTCAGCAGCCCTGTCCTCAAACTCAAGGCCAACGCTATGGCCCTTAGTTCAAAAGTTCATCTTTGTACACAGTCCAACCAAGTCTCCCCAGGGCAAGGCACTTGCACTTCTGCTGCCCTGGACAACTTGACCCTGGGTCAGCCTTAATCTAAACACGGCTTGGTTCTAACTCAATTTTCTCCCTTTTCTTTTCGAGACAGGGTCTTGCTCTGTCCCCAGGCTGGAATGCAGTGGCACGATCTCGGCTCACTGCAACCTCCGCCTCCTGGGTTCAAGCGATTCTTCTGCCTCAGTCTCCAGAGTATCTGGGACTACAGATGCGCACCACCATGGCCGGCTAATTTTTGTATTTTTAGTAGAGACAGGGTTTCACCATGTTGGCCAGGGTGGTCTAGATCTCCCGACCTCGAGATCCACCCGCCTCGGCCTCCCAAAGTGCTGGGATTATAGGCATGAGCCACTGCGCCTGGCCTCTCCCTTTTCTTTTAAACTCTAACACTCTACAACCATGTCATCTGGGATTCTATATTCCATTGCATTTTTCTTTGTGTCTACCTGTGTCAGCAGTGAGATCCTCCTTGAGGCTCCGTTTCCTCATCTGCAAAGTGGGAATAATATCACTTAGCTTCAATATTGTACAATCTCCGATGTGCTACAGAAAATGCATCACACAGAATGCATATTCATTAACTCTGAATAACTGGATGTTGTTTTCTTGTTTTTGAAGTTCATGCCTGGCCTTCTTTCAATCTACCACCAGCATATTCTCATTGGATATGTATTCCAAATGTATTCCATGTGGATATGTACCACATGTATTCCAAAGTACAACTCCAAAGCATTCACAATGCCACTCACATTGGTAGCATTTCACCAGATTTTAGCTTCTAGTTTTTCTCTCTTTGCTAAACAAGTAAAACAACTACCACTGGAGGACCTAGAGGGACAGCCTTCATAACGTGCATTGGCTGTGATTAGTCAGAGGAAGCAACCGCACTGTCAGTTTTGTTGTTCCTTCTCGTCAGGGTGATTCAGTTCCCCACTGTCTCTGTTTCCTCGTCCCCTTAGAGTGTGTGGTCTGTGTGCTGAAATGAGGAAGCTCTACCAAGTTCCTCATTGCCAAGGTAACTAGTATTCCCTTCTTCAAAACCTAACACTGGATGTGTCATTAAAAAGGCCAAGCAAAACAAAAACACAAAATAAAAACCTATGTCTGATGTGTAGCTGTCTTAGAAAATTCTATATAAATTTACCACAGATTTAGGGCAAAGGGTGCAAGACTGGTCTATATCTACAAGCCATGATAAAGACCTTAAAACTGATTTTATGGATTTCACAAACATACATATTCCAAAAAAAGAATCATTTTTTTTTTCCTGTAATTCCAAAAGAAGCATTCTCCAACTCTAGACCTCAAGGTGACTTTCTGAAATTCATAGCATTTTCAAATAAAGTGCCTCCACTTGAAGATGATTCATAATTCATATAGGAGCGTAGGTATCCTGTTTCTCTCTCTGGCATCAGAAGGCAGTGTAATGACAGATGACTGCTTTGTCTTTATATTAGAGATGTGGTCTTGCCATCTTGCTTTGCCCAGGGTGGTCTCCAACTCCTGGGCTCAAGTGACCCGCCTGCCTAGGGCTCTTCCCAAAGTGCTGGGATTATAGGTGTTAGCAACCATGCCCGGCCAGGATGATTGTTAATTACTGTTTCTTCAGTATGTATTTTCTTATTAATAGTTAAACAAAACTGATGAAGTAGCATCTATACTTTTAATTTCTATTCTGTTGGAAATGCATCTTACTTCTTTGAGGGCAATTATCATTGCCAGAGATAACTTCAAAAGGCTATGCCAGGCTGGGCGTGGTGATTCACGCCAGTAATATCAGCACTTTGGGAGGCTGAGGCGGGTGGATCACTTGAGGCCAGGAGTTTGAGACCAGCCTGGCCAACGTAGCAAAACCTTGTCTCTACTAAAAATACAAAAATTAGCCAGGCATGGTGGTGCATGCCTGTAATCCCAGCTACTTGGGCAAAAGAATCTCTTGAACTCCAGAGGTGGACGTTGCAAAAAGAAAAAAGACTATGCTGAGGCTCTGATGTAAACAAACAAACCTCTCTGTCAGTCATGCGTCTACAGCTATCTGTAAGAACCAACACCAGGAAGGGCCTAAATCTGAGTAGAGACAACATCACTTCTACTACATTTGTCTGCACTTAACTGCATTGGATGATGCAGACAGACAACATTTATATCACTGCAGAAAGTTCTATTAGGCAGTTCTGATACAGATGGTTTGATACAGCACTCTCTGAAAGCCACAGGTTTACCAACTGCCATTATTTACTCAGGTTTTCAAGACATATAAAACTGGATGTTACAATGGTCTTTTGAGGTATGACAACCACATGTCTTGGCTTTCCCAGAACAAAACCAATATTTCTTGCATTTGTATGACTTTCAAGAACATGAACCATTAAAGGTAAAAGAAAATGCAGTAAATTTAATTTTTAATAGGACTTTAAAATTAAATAGATAAAATCCTTTATCATACCATGTATCCCAAATTTTGATGCAAGGAAAAACAAAAACAGCCCACGTATATAGTGAATGCAGCTAAGAACGTGCTCTGGGAAGAGCCTCCACTTTCTAGAGCACTCTAAGTGACTCTTCATCCCTGCCCCACACCAGCATCTTGGCACTCACCGAGTTCCAGCGGGGTCTATGTGTCCTGAGCTGGCCCGCTGCTGACCCCTGGTGCTGTCTCTGCTGGGAAGATAATACACTCTTTGCACTACCACTCGGACCCCAGCTCCTGGCCACGAGGCAGCTCCCTGGCTTTCCACCACATCCAGGAGAGAATCCCTCAGGGGAGTGCCGGTTGGGATGTGCTGTTTTGCTTCTTTGTGCCTGTGGGTCGAGGCTGTCCCTGTGGTGGCTACACCACTACACACAACCTGGCCGAGACACATAAAGGGAACAGTTTCAAGACTCACAAAGTTTCAGGTTTGGCTAACAACAAGCAACATGCTGCACATCAAATAATGACATCCTTAAGCAGCCCCCCAGTGGATCTGCACTACACTGAAGTGATGGTGAAGATGAAAACAAAGGAACTTGTGGTGTGAAGCTCTGGGCCTGCCAGGTGGCTAAGATTGCAAGCTGAAGGCCAGGGAAAGAACAAGGAGCACAGCAGGATGTCTACTATACCAGGCAGGTCTTTGAAAACACACAGAAAGTTCTGCTAATAAAATTCATGATAATTCAAGAAATTTTTCTCTTTTGAGGTAAGAATTCCAACAGAACAAACTAAAAATGAAGATAAAAGAATGACTAGGGATACTACAAATCCTTCATTTTATTAAGTTCTTGTATGTGCAATCTCCGAGGCTAAGCATTTTACATACTCACATATTCTCCCAACAACCCCTTACATAATATCACCTGTCATAATAAAACACCACCACTTCCAGAGTGCTTCCTATATTCCAGGCTTTTAAATTTACATATTAAACATGCTTATCCTCACACAACCACCCAAGAAGATACATAATATCATACCTCCATTTTACAGATAAGAAAACTGAGACACAGAGACCACGGATCTTGCCCGAGATGACCCAGCAGGAAGTGGCTGAGTAAGGATTTGAACCAGGTCATCTGGTTCCAAAGTTCACACATTTAACTATTATGCTACAAGTAGTTTCATTATCACTGTTATAGGCCAAAAATGTATCTCATGGGATTAATATTACATAGCTGTTTAAAACTATATGTTAAAACAGTAATGTGCGTTGGGCCATATTTTTTATCTGTTATAATTAAATTGATTAGAGAGTCTTCCTTTTTGCATAATCTTCTCCAGATACTTCTTTTGACAGTCAAAGAGAGATTTTGCTTGACTAGCTGGTACAAAACAGGCTGAAAGTTTGTCTACTTTTCTTTCGTATTCCTCCTCCCTTGATCTGTCAGTCTCAGGAAGCATTCTGCTTAGCGACAACTTATATAACCCAGAGACCTTGAGGCCAGTGCACTGGGAGCCACACGAACATTCAGTGCTTAGGGTGGTCCCAGGGGCCATTCATGCCCACAGCAAGTGAATTTTAGTAGTTCCCTAAATTCATCTTGGCAAATGATCATGGCTTAGGACCAGTAAAATTCCAAAAACCAACTCTAGTATATAATCTCAAGCTTATGCAGTTCTTTTGATCCCAAGGGATAATAGATATTGTGGAAAAGAAAAATATGATTTTTTAAATAAAGGAGGGTTTTAAAAAATTCTTAGACATTACAAGAATAGAGAAAATGAACATTGTCAAATACTAGCATGCACTGTATAATGACGTTTCTGTCAACAATGGACAGAATGTTTGACCGTGGTCTCATAAAACTATGATGGAGATGAAAAATTCCTGTTGCCTAGTGATGTATGCACGTTTGTGGACTGTACTTTTACTATCCTTTTTCTATGTTTAGATATGTTTACATGCTAGTGTAAATAAAAGTAGTGTGTTGCCAGTTGCATAAAAGTCTAGCACATCCTGTTATGTACAGTACCTAATATTTGATAATAATAAACAATGTTACTGGCTTATGTATTTACTGTACTATACTTTAAATTGTTATTTTAGAGTATTCCACATGTTAACAAACAAGTTATGTGTAAAACATCCTCAGGCAGGTCCTTCAGAAGGTATCTAGAAGAAGGCATTGTTATCCAAGGAGATGATAGCTTCATGCACGTTACCGTCCCTCAACACATTCCAGTGGGACAAGATGTGGAGGTGGAAGATGGTGATATTGATGGTCCTGACCCTGTGAAGACCTAGGCTACTGTGTATGTTTGTATTTTAGTTTACAACAAAGAAGTTTTAAAAGTAAAAAAAAAATAAAAAATAAAAACAAAAAAGGATATAAAGAAAAAATATTTTTGCACAGCTATTTGTATTTGTGTTGTAAGCTAAGTGCTGCTATAAAGAGTAAAAAAGTTAATGAAAAACTTAAAGTTTATAAAGTTAGAAAGTTACAGTAAATTAAGGTTAAATTATTTATTACTGAAGAAAAAAATTACTTTAGTGTAGTGCAAGTGTTCAGTGTTTATAAAGTCTACAGTAGTGTCTGAGGCCTTCACATTCACTCCCCATTCACTCACTGACACCCAGAGCAACCTCCAGTTCTATAGTCTCCATTTATGGTAAACGCCCTATACAGATGCACCATTTTTTATATTTTGGACTGTACTTTTACTATCCTTTTTCTATGTTTAGATATGTTTACATACACAAGTACTTACCATTGTGTTACAATTGCCTACAGTGTTCAGTAAAGTAACATGCTGTGCAGGTTTGTGGCCTGGGAGCAATCAGCCATACCATATACCCTAGGTGTGTAGTAGGCTGGAACATCTAGGTGTGTGTAAGTGCACTCTATAATGGTCACAGAATGACAAAATCACCTAATGACAAATTTCTCAGAACATATCCCTGTTAAGTGATGCATGACTCTATTTTAATAAATTAGAATAAAGATTACAGATACATAATTAGAAAGACAAAATACTGTAAAAAGAGCACCACTAAATGCTGAACTGAACTATAATATATTCAGGCATAACAGTAAGTTCCTGCAGCATACATACTTGTGGTGGGATTTTTGGAGGGAGACAAAAGGTAAACATCTTCACTTACACGGAAGCCCTTCCAAATCCAGCCACTAACATATTACAAGCATAAAACCTTTAAGTCAATAGGAGTTTACCTGGATTTCAGGTGAATTATTTGTTAGACCCTTAACTACAAACATCTGGGCCAAAGAGATGCTTCTTCTTGGAAGGGGTATGTCCGAATGGTACACGTCACAAGTTTTTTTTGAATCTTCTTTGGCAACAACTTTCTCACAAAAGTAAGTGTTCAGAATAACAGGGCAACTTCCATTTGGAATAATCAGTTTTTGCCTGGAAAAGAGAAAGACATGCAACAGTTTCTTTGCAATATTGGGGTCCCCTCATGTTCTTGCTAAATCAGGAATGCAAAGAGCAATGACTCGCCTGCTATGGACAGCTAGAGCCAAGCCCACCCACAGAGGCACAGCTGTCCTTCATGCTCCAGCATGGCCGCCAGTAGTCTGACTTCACTGTTCTAATGAAAGCCCTGTGTCAGGAAGGGATGGAAGAAGGCTAAGTCTGTGGGCTTGGACTTCCTTGTGCCCTCCCAGTATAGCCTCAAGACCCCTCAGGGGGAAATACAGAGGATGAACAAAAACTGTCAACAGCCTCAAAAAAGTGCCCAATGAAATAAAATGTACAAATAAAACCTTCAGACATTTTGACAGCTCTAATCTTTCAAAGAACATACCATTAAATGTCAAAGGAGCATCTACCTTTGCTATCAAACTGACTATAGTTGCTGAATACCTCACACTTAAGTATTAATGAAAAGGAGTCAGGAAATAGAGCAGACAAAATTCTCCTGGTTCTTCTCAGTCCTTAGACAAGAGAAAACACTTTAATGCCTATTCCTTAAAACTTGGTGCTGCTTAGTATTAAGAGAAATTTGGGACTTCTGATTCTGGGAGGATGGAGATCACGCTTTTCCCTATTCCTCTCATTAAGTACAACTAAAATGCCTGACATTATATGTAAACTAAACATAAGAAGACACCGAGAGGTGGAGAGAAGAGGCAGACAGGCTAAAACCTAGAGACTTTAGGAATGAGGCAGTGGCAAGTTCCTGGGTTTTCTTTCTTTTCTTTCCTTCTTTCCTTCCTTCCTTTCTTTCTCTCTCTCTTTTTTTTTTTTTTAAATATGGTCTCACTGTTATTCAGGCTGGAGTGCAGTGGTGTAGTCGCAGTTCACTGAAACCTCTGCTTTCCATTCAAATGATTCTCGTGCCTCAGCCTCCTGAGTAGCTGGAATAAAAGGCATGAACCACCAAGCCTAGTTAATTTTTAAATTTTTTTAGTAGAGAGAAGGTTTTGCCATGTTGGCCAGGTTGGTCTCAAACTTCTGACTTCAAGTGATCCACCCGCCCTGGCCTCCCAAAGTGCTAGGATTACAGGTGTGAGCCACTGTGCCCAGCCCTGGGTTTTCTTTTTGCCTCGCATATCTCAGGTTTTGAGTTGAAGGAGCCAGCAACCCAGAAGCAGCAACAGGTGCTGACAAAAAGCTCTACCAAAGCCTGCTCTCTTTAATCAAGGACCAAGGAATGGGCAGCCTAGAAAGGCAGAAAACTCTTAGATGGTAACTGCTCTACTCTAGGTAAACGTCATGGAAAACCTATGACTTCTCCCCATGCATGCCAGCACAGGCCACGTGAGGACCTGGACTTCCCCCCTCATTGGGCTGTAATGAGAGACCCCAATATCCCAGCTGAGGTATGAGAGAAGGTGGGGCCAAGGAGCTGACTTTTTCTTTTTTTTTTTGAGATGGAGTCTTGCTCTATCACCCAGGTGGGGGTACGATCTCAGCTCACTGCAATCTTGGCCTTCTGAGTTCAAGCGATTCTCCCACCTCAGCCTCCCAAGTAGCTGGGACTACAGGCACCCACTATCATGTCCAGCTAATTCTTACATTTTTGTACAGATGGAGTTTCATCATGGTGACCAGGCTGGTCTCAAACTCCTGACCTCAGGTGATTTGCCTACCTTGGCCTCCCAAAGTGCTGGGATTACAGGTGTGAGTCACCGTGCCTGGAGTACTTTCATCCTCGACAGGCCTGCAATGAGTATTCCCCTCATTTTGACAGTGGAGAGACTACCTGGGGGCCTGGACTTCAACTTCTCCTGACAGTAGTAACCAAGCACCACTCCCTATCCCTCTGGGGTGGTGCCAGAGGAAGTGTGGCAGAGAATCAGGATTTTTACCACTGCTCAGTGGTGCTGAGGCCACCTTTCCCTCCTACCCCTCCTACCCCTCAGCAGAGGCATGTGAGAAACAGCAACAAGGCTTCCCTGGCCTTCCCAGCCAGGGTGGTGTCAGCAGAGGCTTAGCAGGGAGCTGGAACTCATACCCCTGCCCAGCAGGAACAAGGAGTCTCTCCCTCTCTCAAGTGTCAGCTGAAGAATCTGGACTTTCCTCTCCACCTGGCAGTAATAACCCCACTCCACTCCTCACTTTCTCCTACCAGAGCAGTGTCAGATGAAGCTACCTAAAAGAGGTTTAAATAAAATCCAGAGTCTCAAAACATAATACTCCAAATGTCCATGTTTCCATCAAAAATCACTTGTTATAATAGGAACCATGAAAAATCTCAACTTGAATGAATAAAGATAATTAACAGATGTCAATGTTGAGATAACATAAAGGCTAGAATTATCTGGCACAATTCTAAAGCAGCCATTTAAAAATGCTTTAATAAGCATCTCGATGCACTTGAGACAAATGGAAAAAAAATAGTCTCAGCAAATAAACAGAATAATTATTTCTTAAAAATGGAAGTTTCAGAACTAAAAAAAAATAGTGAAAATAAAAGAATAGGTTCAACAGCAGAAGGGAGAAGGAAGAGAAAAGAATCAATAAACTTGAAGATAAAAATAATTAAAATTACCCATTATAAATACTAAAGGGAAAATAGACTTAAAAAAAAAAAAAAACCTGGTTGGGCATGGTGGCTCACACCTGTAAACACAGCACTTGGGAGGCCGAGGTGGGTGGGTCACTGAGGTCGGGAGTTTGAGACCAGCCTGACCAACATGGAGAAACCCCATCTCTACTAAAAATACAAAATTAGCTGGGTGTGGTGGTGCATGGCTGTAATCCCAGCTCCTTGGGAGGCCAAGGCAGGAGAATTGCTTGAACCCGGGAGATGGAGGTTGCGGTGAGCCAAGATCGCACCATTGCACTCCAACCCAGGCAACAAGAGCAAAACTCCGCTTCAAAAAACAAACAAACAAAAAACCCACAACAGAACCAAGGACCTGTGGGAAGAAAGAAATAGAAATGGAAGGCTACAGATAAAATAATACAGGTAAATACAAGAGGCTTTCCTACTCCTCTTGAGTTTTCAAAATTTTTATTGTCATAAAAATTATAACACTGTCTGAGGTGGTTCTAAATGCATGCAGAGAAAACATTAAAGACAATCATATTATAAATAGGGAGGGAAAGGGAATATAAAGGGAGGTATGGTTTCTATACTTCACAGAAACTGGTAAAATGTTGACCCAGTAGACTGTGCTAAGTTACATGTATGTAATACCTAGAGCAAGCAATAAAATATCTATAAAAAGAGATACACACCAAAACATTATAAATGAAATCCTAAAAAAAATTAATGTTCAAGTAACCCATATGAGATCAAGAAAAATAAAACAAATAAAAACAGAGGACAAAGAAAACAAAAAGTAAAAAGGTACACTTAAGTCCTAATGTATCAATAATTACACTGAGGATAAATGGTCTAAATAAACCAATTAAAAGACAAAGATTGGCAGGGTAAATTCATGATCCATCTACATGCTGTCTACAAGAAACTCACTTCAAATATAGAGATATAGGTAGGATAAAAGTAAAAAATGGTTTAATTAGATCCCATCTGTCAATTTTGGCTTTTGCTGCCGTTGCTTTTGGTGTTTTAGACATGAAGTCCCTGCCCATGCCTATGTCCTGAATGGTACTACCTAGACCCTAGAACTTAAAGTATAATAAAAAAAAAAAAAAAAAAAAAAAGTAAAAAATGGGAAAAGATTCATCATGTAAACATTGATTAAAATATAGTGGGGGTGCTATATTAATATCAGATGAAGTAGATTTTGGAACACAGAAAACCCCAAATATAGAAAGGCACATTACATAATGAAACAAAGATCAATCCACCTTGAAGACATAGCAATCCTAAATGTATCTACAACAAACAACATAGATTCAAAATACATGAAGCAAAAACTGATAAAACTCAAAGAACAGACAAATCCACAATTAGAACTGCAGACATCAACATCCCTCTCTCAACATTTGATGGAACTAGAGAGAATATCAGAAAGAATACAGAAGAGTGCAACACCACCATCAATAAACAGGTTCTAGTTGACATCATAAAACACTCCACCAAACAACAGCAGAATACTATTTTTTTCAGGTGCCCACAAAATGCATGTGCCACAAGACACATCTAAACAAATTTAGAAGAACTGAAATCATGTAGAGTACATTCTCTAATCACAGTAGAATCAAACTAAAACTCAATAACAGAACGATAACATGAGATTCTCCAAACACTTTGAAATTAAACAACATATTTCTAAGTAATCCAAGGGTCAAAGAGGAAGTCTCAATGAAAATGTAAAAACACTGAACTAAATGAAAATACAAATTTAACCTATCAAAACTTGTGAGAAACAGCTGAAGTGATACTGAGAGGAAATTTTACAAAACTTAAAGCTTACATTAAAAAAGAAAAAAGTCTCAAATCAACAATTTAAGTTCTTACCTCAAAAACCTAGAAAAAAGTAAAGCAATATAAACTCAGAGCAAGTGAAAAGAAATAATTTCTTTGTGTGTGTGAGACAGAGTCTTGCCCTGTCACCTAGGCCAGAGTGCAGTGGTGTGATCTCGGCTCACTGCAATCTCTGCTGCCTCAGCCTCCTGAGTAGCTGGGATTACAGGTGCCCACCACCACGCCTGGCTAATTTTTATATTCTTAAAGTAGAGACCAGGTTTCATTCACCATGTTGGCCAGGATGGTCTCAAACTCCTGACCTCAGGTGTGATCCACCCACCCCAGCCTCTCAAAGTGCTGGGATTACAGGCATGAGTCACCATACCCAGCTGGAAATAATTAAAGAGCAGAAATAAATAAAATTGAACAGAAAAACAGAGAAAAAAAACAATGCAATAGAATTATTTGAAAAGATCAATGAATTGACTAAAAAATGAAAAAAGAGAAGATACAAATTACCAAGATCAAGAATAAGACGGAGGCTGTCACTACAGGCCCTGTACACATCACAAGGCTAGGTGAAGGACTACTATGGACAAGTCTACATACATACATTCTCAGAACTTAGATGAAATGGACAAATTTCTCAAAAGGAAACAAAAATAACTACCACAATTCATGCAATATGAAACAGATTATTTGAACAGCCTATAAATATTAAGGAAAATAAATATGCGATTTTTTATTTTTTTGAGACAGTGTCATGCTCTGTTGCCCAGGCTGGAGTATAGTGGTGTGATCTCGGTTCACTGCAACCTCTGCCTGCTGGGTTCAAGCAATTCTCCTGCCTCAGCCTCCCAAGTAGCTGGGACTACAGGCATGCACCACCATCCTCAGCTAATTTTTTGCATTTTTAGTAGAGACGGGGTTTCACCATGCTGGCCAGGCTGGTCTCAAACTCCTGACCTCGCGATCCGCCGCCCTTGGCCTCCCAAAGTGCTGGGATTATAGGTGTGAGCCACCATGCCCAGCCAAATTTGTAATTTTAAAACTCCCAAAAGTGGTATCTCCAGGTCCAGATACTTTCACTGGAGAATTCTAATAAATGGGAAAAGAAGAACTAGCACCAATTCTACACACTGTCTTCTAGAAAACAGAAGAGGAGGAAACTCTTCCAATCCCTTTTATAAAGCATGTATTACTCTGATACTAAAAACAAAGACAGTACAAACAAACAAACAAACAAACAAAAAAACCTATAAACCAATATACCTCAATAACATAGATACAAAATTCTTTAACAATATGTTAGCAAATAGAATTCAGCAATATATAAAAGAAGTTATGCAATATGACCAAGTGGTGTTAATTCCAGGCAAGATGGCCCTGTTTGGTATCTGAAAATCACCTTCACCAAGTTGAAGGCTGAAGGAGAAAAATCAGTTGATTACATTAATCAATGTGGAAAAATCACATGACATAATTCAACGCCCATCCTTAATAATAATTTTTAAAAATCTCTAAAAATTAGAAAGAGAACTTCCTCAGCTTAATAAAGAACATCAACAGAAACCCCAGAGCTAGCATTACAATTAATGATGAAAGAGTAGATGCTTGCCACCTAAGATGGAAAACAGGCAAAAATTTCCTCTCTCATAACTTTGATTCAACATAGTACCAGAAGTTCCAGCTAGGGCGCAGTAAGACAAGATAGGTGGGGAAAGGCACACAGATTAAAAAGAAGAAATAAAAATGTCCTTATTTGCAGGTGACATAATTGCTATAAAGCAAATGTCAAGGAATCTACAAAATAACTCCTAGAACTATTAAGCAAGGTCGAAGAAACCAACACATACAAAAATTAGGTGTATTTGTACATATTATCAATGAATTCATGGACGCCAATGAAAAATATACCATTTAAAATTGTAAAACTAAAAAAAGAGATCAAAATAACCCATGTCAGTGTGAATCTCACAAAACATGTAATGACCAATAATTGGACAGAAATTAGATACTGACCATTGTTAATTGGTGTTTTTTCTTAATATAGGGAAATCTTAAAGACTGGAAAACTCATGAACATAAAATGACCAGTAGGATGATTGAGAGGAATGTTGTTTTAGATTGATTAATGTTATACAATTCCTATTTTTTCTTAAAATTTTTATTTTTAGATAATTGTAGATTTACATTCAGTTGTACAAAATAACGCAGATCAACTTCCTTCTTTCTCCTTTCCCTACCCCCACCCCTACCCCCACCGCACAACTTAAACCCCTGACAACCACTGTCTTATTTTCTGTTGCTTATAACAGAATACCTGAAACTGGGTAACTTATAAAGAAGAGGAATTTATTTCTTACACTTATGGAGGTCAAGGGGTTGCATCTGGTGAGGGCCTTCTTGCTGGTGGAGACTCTGCAGAGTCTTGAGATGGCACCAGTATTACATGGCAAGAGAGCGGAGCATGCAGGTTCAGGTCTCTCTACCTCTTATAAAACCACCAATCCCACTCCCATGATAACCCATTAGTCCATTAATTCATGAGTGGATTAATCCATTCATGAGAGCAGAGCCCTCATGACCCAGTCATCTCTTTAAGGCCCCACCTCTCAATACTGCCACATTGGGGATTAAGCTTCAACATAAGTTTTGGAGGGGCACATATCAAACCATAGTAACCAAAATACGCTCTCCACTTCTTTAGGTATTGGCTTTTTTCACTTAGCATCATTCTCTGGAGATTAATCCAGTCATTGTCTGTATCAATAGTTTATTTTTATTGAATAGTATTCCATGATATGGATTTAACATTCTGTTTAATCATTCACCCATTGATAGACATTTAGGTTGTTGCCAGTTTGGGACTACTATTAATAAAGCTGCCAACATTCATATGTAGGTCTTCATATGAACATAAGTTTTCATTTCTCTGAGATAAATGCCCAGGAGTACAAATGTTAGGTTGTTTGGTAGTTGTGTGCTTAGTTTTTTGTTTTTTTGTTTTTTTTCCAAAAGCAAAAAACTGCCAAACTTTTCCAGAGTAGTTATACAATTTTACATCTCTGCAAGCAGTATATGAGCAACGTAGTTTCTCCACATCCTTGCCAGCATTCAATGTTGACATTATGTTTTGTTTTAGCCATTTTGCCTTACTGTGGTTTAATATGCATTTTCTTAATGGCTACTGATGTAGAACATCTTTCCTTGTGCTAATGTGCCATTTATATAACTCTTCAATGAAATGTCTGTTCATGCTTGTTGCTTGTTTCTTAATTGGATTGTTCATTTTTTATACTGTGTGGTTTTCAGAATTCTGTATGTTCTATATACTAGTCCTTTCTTGGGTGTGAAGTTTGAAATTGAAATTATTTTCCCTATGTCTCTATCTTGTCTTTCCATCCTCCACACAGGGTCTTTCTCAGAGCAAAAGTTTTCAGTTTTGATAAGTTTTATGTTATCAAGTTTTTTTTTGTTTGCTTGTTTTTGAGATGGAGTCTCCCTCTGTCGCCTAGGCTGGAGTGCAGTAGCTAGATCTCAGCTCACTGCAACCTCCGCCTCCTGGGTTCAACAATTCTCCTGCCTCAGCCTCCCGAGTAGCTGGAACTACAGGGTGCATGCCACCACACCTGGCTAATTTTTGTATTTTTAGTAGAAACGGGGTTTCACCATGTTGGCCAGGCTGGTCTTGAACTCCCGACCTCAGGTGATCCGCCAGCCTTGGCCTCCCAAAGTGCTGGGATTACAGGCACGAGCCACTGCGCTTGGCCTCAAGTACCTTTTAAACAGATCAAATTTTTTATCTTAAGTCTAAGTACTCTTTTCCTAGTCCTAGATCCTAAAGATTTTCTCTTAATTTTTTCCCTAACATTTTTCTAATTTTATAGTTTACATTTATATTCATCATCAATTTTGAGTTAAATGGTATATAACTTGTGAGAACGAGGTTAAGGCTTGTATTTTTCTGCCTATGATTATTCAAAGTCTATCCTTCCTTAATTGAATTGTCTTGGCACTTTTGTCAAAAATCAGTTGGTAGGCTGCGCGCAGTGGCTTATTTTCCCAGCACTTTGGGAGGCCAAGACGAGCAGATTACTTGAGGTCAGGATTTCAAGGCCAGTCTGGCCAACATGGTGAAAACCCATCTCTTACAAAAAAATTAGTGAGGGGTGGTGGCGCACCTGCAGTCCCAGCTACCCAGGAAGCTGAGGTGGGAGAATCACTTGAACCTGGGAGGCAGATGGAGGTTGCTGTGAGCCAAGATGTTGCCATTGCACTCCAGCCTGGGCGACAGAGCAAGATCTTGCCTCAAAAAAAAAAAAAAAAAAAAAAAAAAAAAAAAAAAAAAAATTAGTTTGTGCTGAGCATGGTGGTGCACACATCTATGGTCCCATCTACTCAGGAAACTAAAACAGGAAGATCACCTGATCCCAGGAGTTTGAGGCTGGTCTGGGCAACATAGTGAGACCCTATCTCTAAAACAAAAACAAACAAAATCACTCTGTGGAGATCAATTTAAAAAAAAATCAGCTGGGCATATTTGTGTAGTATATTTCTGGGTTCTTTATTCTGTTTCATTGATGTATGTGTCTATCCCTTCAATAACACATAATATAGATTATTATCGTTATATAATAAGTCTTTAGATTGGGGAAAGTGATCCCCTTTACTTCATTCTTTTTCAAAATTATTTAAGCTATGTTAGTTCCTTTGCCTTTCCATGCAACTTTTAAAATCAGCACACACATATATATCTGCAAACAAAATCATGCTGGAATTGATTGGAATTTCTTTAAGCCTATAAATCCATTTGGGGAGCTCCTTATGATTTTGGCATCTTTATGGTTTTGAGTTTTTCAATCCATAAATATGTCTCCCCTTTGTTAAGATCTTTGATTTATTTTATCAGTGTTTTGTAGCTTCAACATATAAGTCATTACATGTTCTGTGAGATTCACACTGACATGGGTTATTTTGGTCTCTTTTTTTAGTTTTACAATTTTAAATGGTATATTTTTCATTTTGGTGTCCGTGAATGCATTGATACTATGTAAAAATACACCTAATTTTTTTTTGTGTTGGTTTCTTCAACTTTGCTTAATAGTTCTAGGAGTTATTTTGTAGATTCCTTGCCATTTCCTGTATAAGCAATTATATAGGGAGAGATACTGCGGCAATCATACTACAGGCATACATTTTTTAACTGACTCATTAATTTGGGGAAGAAAATCCAGCCTTTCACTCAAAAACATGACCCCGCTTATAACTGTGGAATCAAAGAAAGCCCTTAGGTTTAATTCTAGCTTTGCAAACTTACTAATACGTACTTAGGAAAACAATATTTTTCAATTTAGACTATGAGTTAAAATCACTTTGAAAAAGAAAATGACTGGGTTTTTCACTAGATTTACTGAAAATAAACTAGACTCTCTGGGTAGGGGCTAGCCAAGAGGGCTTTAAAAGTTCATAGAGAGACATACACCAGGAAACAACAAAACACAGTAAAGCATTACTGGTGCTGCAACAGAAAGAATATGGCCTTCTACACAAGAGACAGAAGATGGACTTCTTCATGTTAATTAAGTCCCTTCTAGAATGTTGCCTCTGTGAGAGAAGGGACTTTGCCTGGGGGGTTCACCAGTACCTGGAAAATCAATGACTTTGGAATGAATGTCATTCCTTCGTCCAGTGTCCTGGGAAAAGTTGCTCTTTCCTCTGTGCTCCAACAGTGCCCTTCACACTGTCATGTTCAACGGTCTGCCTCTACAACTAAAAACTGAACTTCTAGAATACAACAGCTGTTTCTCTTTTTACCTCTCTTTTTTATTAGGTACTTCACAGTATCTGACATGTGCAAGGGACTCAATAGATGTTTATTAAATTAATGGATATACACACATTCACATTTACAGGGAATAGAGGAAGGCATGACAGTACATTTTAAAGAGATAAACCAGACCTTGTAACAACTGAGTCCCGTGTGTTCTAATGTAGGCATCTAAGAATGGAATAAATTTAAAATAAAGACTTAGAAATAAAAACGCTGGGTGGCAAGTGACGAAGCACATGAGAATCTAATGCACAGCACACGTTGACATGGGAGGAAGGAGAGGACGTATAGCTTTTAGACCTAAAAACTCTGGAATTAAATCCTGGCTTTGCCACTTACAAGCTGTGTGACTGTGGACAAATTTAACGTCTTTGTGACTCGGTTTTTATAAATTGGGAGTATTCAGAGTAGATGTAGGCACTACACAGATTTCTTGTGAAAATGAAATTAATGAATTGATGCAGAGTTCCTAGAAGGGCTTCCCACATGCAAGGGCTCAGTGGGAAGGATGTCGGCACTGCTGCTGTCACTATTGTGAATTACATCTTCAGGAATTTCAAATTAGTTGTTGCCTATTGTTTAGCAAAAACTAGGGTTATTTAGTGTTACTCAAAACCTATTATCTTTATCCTCCTAAATATTAAAAAGAATCACAATCATTGGCAGTGGATATCACTTTTCCATCACCTGCTCATATGTACATTTGCGCTGAGCCTTCTTTGCTACCCATACTAGCTGGTTAGAGTCTGATGGCTTTACTTTACTTGCTGTGCTCTTAGTCCTCTTCACAACAACCCCACAGGGTAAACATAACTATTCCAATCTTCAGAGGAGGTTAAATAACAACCAATTAATTGTATACCACTAGTCCATGACAGGGCTGTAATACAAACCAACTGGCTTCAAAGCCAGTCTGTTCTCTTTCCAAGATACCAGGCCATCTCCCAGAAGGGAGAACAGGATTCCCTACTTGGATATGGGTAAGGAAGATCTTGCTACAATCAACCCTGGAGGAACCAACATATGAGAAAGGGAAGGGACACAAACTGACGGGGCATTTGGCTAGCCAGGCACACGATTAGATGGGGTTCACACGAAGGCATGAAATTGGGTGGGGGGTGGGGATGGTGGGGTAGAGGAAACTATGCTTCTCTATCTGTTCACAGTTATCAAGTGTTAGGCAGTTTGGCAAGTTGCTGTGGAAAGATTTATATTTACTCTGCAAGGGTCCCTGTGGTGAAAGAACCTTGAAAGCCACCTTCTACATTGTGTTGGCCAGTAAGGTAGCCACTGGGCCATGTAGCTCATCATATTTAAATGAAATAAAGTAAAATGAAATAAAATAATTTAAAAATGCAGTTCCTGGGTTGCATGACCCATATTTCTGGTATTCAGTGTGGCTAGTGACTACCATAGTGGATAGCACAATACATAGAACATTTCCATCAACGCAGAAAATTCTGGGGGGTTATCAGAATTCTGGTTCTCAAGACAGACAATAAATCACATTCTAGTTACTTCGTAAATTCTTTTTGACTGACTGGATTTGAAAAGGGCTACTACATCTCAGTGACTTTCAGAGCTAACTTCACAGACTTTGACACCACCTCTGTTTCTGACTTTGGACACCTGCATCAACACACCAGCATGAAATATGACTCAGTGACAAGGCAATGTCAATAGTACTTGCTACTAATGGATTTGTTAAAATAGCAAAATATTCTGCCCACCATCCTGGTCATTTAGTGACCGGGTACCACTCCTCCTCATCAAAAATCAGATTTACTCTAATAAAACTTTGAAAATACTAGTCTTAGAAAATGACTCTAAACTGAAGTATAAAGATAATTTCAGAAATAAGAAGTTTAAGCCTCATATTCCTTTTATTTTCAGCTTCTTAATTGACAAGACTTTATTCAAATGTGTTTTTCTACCTTTCTACCCAAGTCAGACAGTTACATATAACTAAGAAACTGACTATAAAAGACTGGCGTTTATGACTGCGTGTGCTACTTTACAATTCCCCAAGTGTACTTGTCTAATTCCCTTTTTATCAGAATAAATACAACACTGAGGAACAGACCATATTTTATATGATTTATTCCTGTATGAAAGTGAATAGTATAGTAAATAAATGTATATTTTTTCTAATTTAGATTCATACTAATTATGAAGTAGTATGAATCTAATAGGCTCTATCTACAGGGTTTGGTTTATGAGTCTAGCACTCAAAAGTAACACATTTCAGACACTTGGCTTCATTGAAGCACCTTGTTACTAGGTCAGTGGCAGCACAATGCCATGGCTGAGTTTTCCATACATATGATTTCTGGGTAAAGAATTGTAGTTGTTCTATTTGAATTTTTTTTTTGAGACCTCCCCTCCTCTCCCCTCCTCTCTTCTCTTTTCTTGAGATCCCAGTCTTGCTCTGTTGCCCAGGCTGGAGTGCATTGGTGTGATCTTGGCTCACTGCAACGTTTGCCTCCTGGGTTCAAGCAATTCTCCTGCCTCAGCCTCCAGAGTAGCTGGGATTACAGGTGCCTGCCACTATGCCTGACTAATTTTTTTTTTTTTTTTTGGTATTTTTAGTAGAGATAGGGGTTCGCCATGTTGGCCTGGCTGGTCTTGAACTCCTGACCTCAAGTGATCCACCCGCCTCAGCCTCCAAAAGTGCTGAGATTATAGGCGTGAGCCACCACATCCGGCCTGTAAAACATGTTTTTATGGTTGGATGTTTTGATGTCACAAGGTTGTAAGAGCAGAAGTAAAACTGGAGATGGCACAAGATAAGAACAGATTATAGTATTTGAATAATGCAACTGAGAATAAAAAGGGGAAAGAACAAATCAAATGAATTGAAAAATGTGTTTCTAAAATCCACAAAATATCCTAAATTGAACTTCCAGTCAAAAATTTATGTAGGAATTCAGAACAAAAGGATTCACACTGACTGGCAATAAAAGGATTTTTGGAAGACAATGACCACAAGAGAGATGAAACTGACACTACAAACATAAAAGAATCAGTAAAATAAGACTAAGAAATATTGTCCTCAGAAATCACAAAGCCCAACTTTAATTATTACCACATAGAGGAAAGTCCTAAGCTTAGTTTTGCTTCAAACAGAACAAACCTCAGCTAAACTAGATAAATGTGTAAGGCTGGTTAAAAGACAATGCTAAAATAATCTTTTAAGGGGTTACTCACTGTTGATTAATAAACAGGAAATCAAAAGAAAAAAAGACAATGCTTTGAATTCTTAAAGCAGTAGGAACATTCTTGGATTAAACGTGTTTTACAGAGGAAGCATAATTTCTCTTGAATGACGCTGCTTATTTTCACAAACAAAGAAATTAGGGCAACAAGGACAGCAAAAACCTCAGAATGTCACATAGCAACCAAAGCACAGCAGAACTATAACAGGACATGTATCATACGCTCACATCAAAATAATACCCTAAGGTGAGATTCAACTACCTGCCTATGAGAAACACTACAATAAGCAGAGTCAGAAACAGATGTATAATTTTTGGCCTTCCAAAAGTGAGACTGTGGCCTGAGAAGGAAAACTGCATCTCTACAGCTATCAGAGGCTGCTCCGAAGAGGATAATCCATCAGGGTCGGGAATGAGGCCTCCCAGACTTTGCTTCTCCTCCAACTTACTCCTGTCACCTTCCTCCAGGCTGGTGAGGATGGAACACAGACCTGGCCCTTGTCTCCAACATCCTGTTGCCCTCACAAATGTGGTGGCTCAGCAGACGGGTGTCTGGCAGGGCCTGAGGGCTACTGGGCAGCTACTGCGCTCATAACAGACCCCTCAATACATTCTGACCCTCCTGCGTTATCACAGAGGACTACTGAGTGTGCCCTGCCTAAAGGTAAAGTATGTGGCTATAGGGAAGTCAGTACTAGGCCATTATACTTTCAAATCTTCATCCTCCAAGTTTGGTAACACTAACCTGAAACATAAACTTTTAACTAGTCACTTACTGTGCCCACACACACTTCCAAGACTCCCCAGGGGCCTGCTGTGCTAAGCCTGCCGAAAAATAATCAGGACAAACACCAAGTAGCCTTTTCACTCGAAATTTCACTGTGTAGACTTTCTGATTTATATTTAGACCACTTATTTTAAATAGAACCTCAAGTACATTTTATACTTTAGGTATATTTGTCTTAAACTTACTACCTGAAAAATTAATGTAAATGGGTTTTTACTTAATAAACCCAAAATGCTGTTTGTTAAATTAAAGACAAACATAGAAAGATTTGTTTTCATCAACGATGTCATTCTCTTGTCTGTAGGATATCTTATTTAGCACTCTTCTCATCCTGCACTGGGCTTAGGGAGCTTCCTTGGAGACAGGCAGCGGCATTGCCCCTGCTCCATCAGAGATGCTGCATCAATGTGTGAGAGAGCTCAAGAGGGAGACAGACCCATCCGATGGAAGCTTTTTATCTTTGATTTCTGTCTCAAAAATGTTTCTCAATTGCAAACCACATCTTCAAAGGAAACAATACAGGAATCGTATAAATTATTTATTTTATTTTATCTTATGTAATTTTATTTTGAGATGGAGTCTCGCTCTGTCACCAGGATGCAGTGCAGTGGTGCAATCTCAGCTCACTGCTACCTCTGCCTCCTGGGTTCAAGTGATTCTCCTCCCTCAGCCTCCCAAGTAGCTGGGACTACAGGTGCCCACCACCATGCCCAGCTAATTTTTGTATTTTTAGTAGAGACGGGGTTTCACCATGTGAGCCAGGATGGTCTCGATCCCTTCACCTTGTGATCCACCCGCCTCAGCCTCCCAAAGTGCTGGGATTACAGTCGTGAGCCCTTGCGCCCAGCCCTCCTACAAGTTTTTACACCTTCTTTGACCAGTTTATTACTGATAATATCTATCGACTGAATTCTTGGCTTCCTAAAATTTATAGTTAAAGATAGATGTATGTTAAGATTGTAAACTATCACTCTGCTGGGCTATAAATACAATGGTAAGGATTATCTAAGTTACCTTTATCAAAATAAACAGGTTATTGATATTACATTCAAAACAGTCGGTGGTACCCTCTCAGGAAAACAAAATACTATCTAAATATTTTATATTATATCAAATATTATACTATTTCAGTTAAATTTTTCTCTAGTACATTTACTGAGCATTCACTACATACAAGAGATTACTTGGTACACCGATGGATAGAAACGACAATAGAACCAACTTAAAAGTAAGTTTGTTCTATTAGAAGAGGGAAAGCTTAATATAATGTTACTATATTTATTTAATACAGCAATTCTGTCATCCACGGTTTTGCTTTTTGTGGTTTCAGTTGCCCTCAGAACACCAAGGTATAAAAATAGGTGAGCACAGTACAATAAGGTATTTTAGGAGACCACATTCACATAACTTTTATCACAGTATATTGTTATAATTGTTCTATTTTATTATTGTTGTTGTTAATCTTTACTTTGCCTTCTTTATAAATTAACCTTCATCACAGGTATGTATGTATAGGAAAAAACAGTTTATACACGGTTGGGTACTATGTATCCACTGGAGGTCTTGGAATATATCCTCCTTGAATAAGGGGGTACTAATGTAATGTTTAATAATGACAATTATGTTTATTGCTATAATGTTGGTATTTTATGTATTAATTAAATTTGCATTTTATAAATTACTTTCCTTAAGTTACCTCATTTGATTCTTGTAACAATTCTTGGAGGGAAGTAGGATATATATAATTCGATTTTTCATTTTATTTCACTATTATTTTATTTCCTCCTTCCCCTGAGCTTTACTGAAATAAAATTGGCAAATAAAAATCAAATATATATAAAGGGGGCACAATGTGATGCTTGAAGTACATACAGAGTGTGAAATGATGGCCACAACATTAATATCTCCATCTCCTCACATGTTCCATGTGTATGCTTACAATACTTAAGATCCATTCTCTCAGCAAATATCAGATATACATTAACTGTAGACACCATGCTGTCCATTAGGTCTCCAGAACTTACTCATCTTATAAATGAAAGTTTGGACCCCTTTAACTAACATCTCTCCATTTCTCCCACCCTCAAGCCCTGGTACACCCTTCTACTCTGTTTCTATGAGTTCAACCTTTTTTTTTTTTTGAGACAGAGTCTTGCTCTGTCGCCCAGGCTGGATCTTGGCTCACTGCAACCGCCGCCTCCTGGGTTCAAGCAATTCTCCTGTCTCAGCTTCCTGAGTAGCTGGGACTGCAGGCACCCACCACCATACCCGGCTAATTTTTGTAGTTTTAGTAGAGACGGGGTTTCACCATATTGGCCAGGCTGGTGTCGAACTCCTGACCTTGTGATCCTCCTACCTCCGCCTTCCAAAGTGCTGGGATTATAGGTGTGAGCCACCACACCCGGCTAAAATCTTTCATCTTAATCATTACTCTTACTGGCCACTTGTGTATCTTCCTTGTAGAAACATCTATTCAGATTCTTCGCCCTTCGCCCATTTAAAAAATTAGGTTGCCTTTTTATTACTGAATGGTAAGAATTTTTAATATATTCTCTATGTAACTAACTTATCAAATATATGATCTGCATATACTCTCCCCATTCTGTGAGTTAACTTTTCACTTTCTTAATAGTGTCTTTTGAAGTACCAAAGTTCTTAATCTTGATGATGTGCAATTTTTTTTTTCCTTTTGTTGTTTATGCTTTTAGTGTCATACCTAAGAATCCATCACCACATTCAAGGTCAGGAAGATGTATTCTTGTGTTTTATTTTAAGAGTTTTATACTTTTGGTTCTTACATTTAGGTCTTTGATTCATTTTCAGTTAATTTTTGTATATGTTTAAGGTAAGGATCTTTATTATTTTGCATGCGGATATCTGGTAGTCCCAGCACCATCTGTGGAAGACCATTATTCTTTCCCCCTTGAATGACATTGGTACCTTTGTTGAAAATCAACTGACTGTAGACAGAGGGGTTTAGAGGGCTTTCTAATATATTTCATTGGTCTACATGTTTATCTTTATGTCAACACTGTCTTGAATACTGTAGCTCTGTAGTAATGTTTTAAATTGGAAAGGGTGAGTCCTATAACTTTGTTTTTTTTCAAGACTGCTTTGGCTATTCTGTGTCTCTTGGGTTTACATATGAATTCCCATGATCAGCTTGTTAATTCTACAAAGAAGCCAGATGGGATTCTAATAGGAATCACGTTGAATCTACAGATCAATTTGGTGAGTAATGCCTTCTTAAACCTAATAGTCTCTTTCAACACTGTTTTGTAGTTTTCAGAGTGTATTACACTTGTTTTATTAAATTTATTCCTAAGTACTTTATTCCTTTTGATGCCGCTGTAAATAAAATTGGTTTAATTTCATTTTCAGATTGTTCATTGCATTATACAGAAATACAGCTGATTTTTCTATACTGACTTTGTACCCTGCAACCTTGCTAAGTTCATTACTTCTAACAGTTTTTTTTTAGTGAATTCCTTAGGATTTTCTACATTTGAAATCATGTCATCTGTGAATAGAGAGAATTTCACTTCTTCCTTTCCAATATGGAAGCTTTTAAATTCCTTTTCTTGCCTACTTGTCCTGGGTAGAAACTCTGGTACAATATTTAACTGAAGTGGTAAAAATGGATATCCTTTTCTTATTCTATTGTAACCGGTAAATATACCCTGTAAGACCTGAATATTTTTGTCAGGCCTCTGTGCCCAAGCTAAGCCATCATATCCCCAGTGATCTGCAAGTATACATCCAGATGGCCTGAAGCAATTGAAGATCCACAAAAGTGAAAATAGCCTTAACTGATGACATTCCACCATTGTGATTTGTTTCTGCCCCACCCTAACTGATCAATGTACTTTGTTATCTCCTCCACCCTTAAGAAGGTTCTTTATAATCTCCCCTACCCTTAAGAAGGTTCTTTGTAATTCTCCCCACCCTTGAGAATGTACTTTGTGAGATCTATTCCCTGTCCCCAAAACATTGTTCTTAACTCCACCGCCTATCCCAAAACCTGTAAGAACTAATAATCTCACCACCCTTTGCTGACTCTCTTTTCGGACTCAGCCTGCCTGTACTCAGGTGAAATAAACAGCCATGTTGCTTACACAAAGCCTGTTTGAGGGTCTCTTCACATGGATGCGTGAGACAATTTTAACTTATTAAGACTTGTTTGATGGTTTCACAAATAATCTATCCTGGAAAATGTTCCATGTGCACTTGACAAGAATGGGTATTAGGTTGTTGTTAGTTGTAATATTCTGTACATGTCTGTTAGGTCTAATTGCTTTACAGTGTTGTTCAAGTCCAATATTTCCTACCGATCTTCTTTCTAGTTGTTCTAAACCTTATTGAAAGTGGGAGTAGTTAAGTCTCCAATTATTATTTTAGAACTGTTATTTCTCCTTTTGATTCTGTCAATTTTTACGTCTTATATTTTGGGGCACCTTTGTTAGGTGTATATATGTTTATATCTGTTATCTCTTCTTGCTGTATTGAACCTTTTAATTAATATATAGAGTGTCCTTTATCTCTTATAACTGCTTTTGATTTAAAGTTTATTTTATCTACAATGATATATCTATCTTGGTTCTCTTTTAGTTAATATTTGCATAGAATATCTTTTTCCATCCTTTAACTTTCAACCCCTTCTGTCGTCATATGTAAATTGTGTCCCTTGTACACAGCATATAGATGAATCCTGTTTTTTTTAATGTAATCTTCTAATCTCTATCTTTTCATAGTTGAATTTCATCCATTTACATTTTTTCCATTTTTAATTGTTATCCATTTACATTCAATGTGATTAGTGATAAAGAAGGATTTATGCCTGCTCTCCATGTTTGGGCTTTAACAGTTTGACTCTAATATATCTTGGCATTAATCTCATAGTGTTTATCTTGCTTGGAGTACATTGAGCTCGTGGTGGCATATATTCAGGTCTTTCCTTTTGGGGGGGATGTTTTGGCCCATTATTTCTTTAAATATTTTTTCTGCCCCTTTCTCTTTCTCTTCTGATAATGTGAAAATCCACTTTGCTCACCCTGGCTCCAGCATGCTGCACCAGGAAGGCTTGTGGATTGACAGCTAGTTGCCATGAGGTTGGGGGTGGAAGATGGTAGCTGCTACGATGTGAAAGCTGAACTTGACCATGATTTTCTGAAATTTACCAGAGACTTTGCCCCTGGATGCTACTAGTGTTTTTCTATACTCAGCGTTCCAAAATAGTTATCTCACAGTTCCTTACACAGTTAATTCAATTGTTTTGGTGAAGGCACAATTTCCCAGGGCTTTCTACTCTGCCATCTACCCTGATGCCATTCCAATAATAACTAATATTTACTGAGTACTTAGTCTGTGCCAAGTATTGTTCTAAGTGCTTTTCATCTTCCTCTGAGGAAGTGTATTACGAAGATCTCCATTTTACGGATAAACGGAGGCAGATTAATGAGCCTAATCAAAGAGAGGAGCAATGGTTGATCCAGGACACAAACATGGTAGATTCATGCTCTTAACTACCAAACTCTCCATATATTAATATATATTTCTATAAAGTGAGAAAATGCCTTAAAAAATCATCAAGGCATGTTACACATTTTGAAAATAAGAAAATAGGCCAGGAGTGATATCTCACACCTGTAATCCCAGAACTTTGGGAGGCTGGCGGGGAGGTCTGCTTGAGCCCAGGAGCTCAAAACCAGTCTGGGCACTCAAAACCAGTCTGAGACCCCATCTCTACATAAAAATTATTTTGAATTTCTAGGTGTGGTGGCACATGTCTATGGTCCCAGCTACTTGGGAGGCTGAGGCAGGAGGATGCTTGAGCCCAGGAAGTCAAGGCTGCAGAGAGCTGTGATTACACCTCTGCACTTCAGCCTGGGTGACAAAGAAAAGAAAGGAAGAAAACAAAAGTTCAAGTTAGCACACCGTCCAAAGGTCACACATACAGTCTGTCACTGATGATAAGTTCATCTCCTAATTGCCAGCCCCTTCCTACCACACTAACCTCACTTCTCTGAGTAACTGAGCTTTTGGAGTCTGAATGAAAATGTTTTTCTAGTAGCGGGATCTTTGAATGCAATGGCAGAGTCCAGAATTCACATTCTTTAGAAGTAATTTTTATCCTCAGGCCGGGCAGGGTGGCTCCCACCTGTAATCCCAGCACTTTGGAAGGCAGAAGCAGGTCGGTCACCTGAGGTTGGGAGTTTGAGATCTGCCTAACCAATATGGAGAAACACCATCTCTACTAAAAATATAAAATTAGCCAGGCGTGGTGGCACATGGCTATAATCCCAGCTACTCGGGAGGCTGAGGCAGGAGAATTGCTTGAACCCGGGAGGCAGACGTTGCGGTGAGCTGAGATCACACCATTGCACTCCAGACTGGGCAACAAGAGCGAAACTAAAAAAAAGAGATAAAAAAAAAAAAAAAAATATATATATATATATATATATATAGTTTATCCTCCAAAACCAGTGTAATCCCCATTTTTCTGCCCTCATGAGTTAAATGCAACCAGAAAAAAAGACCCCCCACATGTCTCTATTATCTGCACAGAACTCCCTATCTTATACTGCAATTACTTATGTACTTGTATATTTAAAATCTTCCAACCAGAGAACAAATCGTGTTTTCTAGTTATTTATCTGTTCCATATTCCTTAACCTGATGACTTACATATATTAGAGTTTGACCAAATATTTGCTGAATGAATAATAAATAAAACCATGCTTCCCAGAACCACACATTAATTCTACTTAAAGTATCACTTCCACAGTGTCACATTTACACTAAGATATCCGTGATGGCTCATAATAAAGTACAAAGTTTTTAAGGTGATATTCAAGGCCATCCAATCCCCACAAAAAGCTCATCTGGTCTTTGGGGCTGAAACCTTGATTTGTGTACTTCTTGGCACTTAATGTTGTGTCCTGCACATAGCAGGTGATCAATAACTATTGACTGAGTGAAAGGAGCTCACACTATAGTTAATGTGATTTAAGATTGATCTACACGTCACAGCACTCTAGCCTGGGTGACAGAGCAAGGCTCCATCTCAAAAAAATAAAAAAATGAAAAAAATAAAAAGTAACAGTGCTTCCAGTAGAGTTATGAAATCTCTTTCCCAGGAGAACTTCAAAAATAAAAAAAGATACTCATGTACCTCAGTGACTGAGTATCCCTACTGTCTGGAGGCAAGAAGCTGGACTTTATAAGTCCTTTCTAGTCCTACAATTCTATGACTACTCACTTAAAACTGCATTATTAGCCTACTGGAAGAAAAGGGAAGTAGATTTGTACCTGTGACTGAATATGGAATTTCAGAGAAATTATTTAAGGTTAGGAGGGAACAAATTTCAAGTTTAAGAAAGAAAAAAATGCCAGGCATAGTGGCTCACGCCTGTAATCCTAGCACTTTGGGAGGCTGAGGCTGGCAGATCACCTGAGGTCAGGAGTTCAAGACCAGCCTGACCAACATGGAGAAACCACATCTCTACCAAAAATACAAAATTAGCTGGGCATGGTGGCGCATGCCTGTAGTCCCAGCTACTCGGAAGGCTGAGGCAGGAGAATCGCTTGAATCTGGGAGATGGAGGTTGTGGTGAGCTGAGATTGTGCCATTGCACTCCAGCCTGGGCAACAAGAGCTGAAACTCCATCTCAAAAAACAACAAACAAACAAACAAACAAACAAACATATATATATCTGAGAACAAATATCACATTCTTATCCATAACTATTAATATACCTGGTATACGGTGGTTATACAGCTTTCAGTCGCATAGAATTTCCCCTTTGCTGTCTTATTTTTTCTTTTTTTAAACCTTTAATACCAAAATCTTGTTAATATAGGTTAAACAATATGGGATTGTTTAAATAATTTATGAGACAGCAAATTAAGAAATATTATGTAAATATTCAAATAGTATATAAGGACTATATAATCATGCATAAATGTTTAATAAAATATCATGTAAAAAAGCATAATGTAAAATGGCATGGCTAATTTAATTGCAACAATAAAAAAATACAAATGAGTAAAGACTATAAAATATTTTTAAATATTTGTAGTTGTATTAAATATTGTAATAGTGGGATAATTAGGGATATTTTACATTTTTAAAAAGTATAAAGTATTTTTTTCTGTATCATATCTATGCTATAAGAATTCTAGAGAAATAAAATTTTAACGGTAATATTTACACTTATTTAAAATGCTTCTAAAAGCCTAGAATGATACAGGTTCTTTATTTTCACTTTTAAAATGTTAAAAAGAATTTCCTTAGATATACGTTAGAACTCAGTGTAAACATCACTCTGTGCTCTAACTCAATGTTGCTTCTCTTTACTGCCCAATGCATGCATGTCCCCCAAACAGGAAATCAGCCTTCTTCAATGAATTTCTTTCTTTTTTTTTGAGATGGAATTTCACTCTTCTTGTCCAGGATGGAGTGCAATGGCACAATCTCAGCTCACCGCAACCTCCGCCTCCCAGGTTCAAGCGATTCTTCTGCCTCGGCCTCCCAAGTAGCTGGGATTACAGGCATGTGCCACCACACCCAGCTAATTTTGTATTTTTAGTAAAGATGGGGTTTCTCCATGTTGGTCAGGCTGGTTTCGAACTCCTGACCTCAGGTGGTCCACCCGCCTGGGCTCTCAAAGTGCTGGGATTACAGGAGTGAGCCACTGTGCCCAGACGTCAATGAATTTTTTTTACACAAAGGCAACAAGCCTAAAATAAAAGAAACCTGTGCCCAATTTTAATTGATATTTCTTGCAATAAGGAACTGTAAAATAATAAGGTCAAGTTGAACAAGGAAATATTTTTAATAGGTTTATCTGAAAAATGATGAAATGATGTATTATATATATATCAAACTATTTTATTTTTTAAAACTAGTCTACTTTTAAAGAAAAGTGGAATGTAACAATGAATGATGAAAATTTCTTTAACTACTAAATTCTTTTTTTTTTTCTTTTGGAGACGGAATCTTGCTCTGTTGCCCAGAATGGAGTGCGGTGGTGTCATCTCTGCTCACTGCAACCTCTGCCTCCCGAGTTCAAGAGATTCTCCTGCCTCAGCCTTCTGAATAGCCACCATGCCCAGCTAATTTTTGTATTGCTAGTAGAGACGGGATTTCACCAAATTGGCCAGGATGGTCTCGATCTCTTGACTTCATGATCCGCCCAGCTCAGCCTCCTAAAGTGCTGGGATTACAGGCATGAGCCACCACGCCCCGCTTTTTATAGAATTTAGTAGTTAGGCTGGGTGCAGTGGCTCACACCTGTAATCCCAACGCTTTGGGAGCCCAAGGTGGCCTGGCTAACTTGGTGAAACCCTGTCTCTACTACTAATTAAAAAATTAGCTGGGCGTGGTGGCACATACCTGTATTCCCAGCTACTCGGGAGGCTGAGGCAGGAGAATTGCTTGAACCTGGGAGGCGGAGGTTGCAGTGAGCTGAGACCGTGCCACTGCACTCCAGCCTGGTGACAGAGTGAGACTCTGCCTCAAAAATAAATAAATAGGAAGCAAATATTTAAATAGGATTCCCCAAAGGGACTAAATAATGGTTAAGTATAAGGAATTGGATTTAAGTTCTTCTTCACACTTTATAAGTTTTACTACATCAAAAGACATTTAACCTCAGACTGAACATGAAAGTAATCAAGAAGCTGAAAGACTGGTTAGATATTGTGTTAAACAGACGTTTCCTCTCTCTTATTTCCAACAAGAGCAACTAAAAAATTATTCATAGGTATTAATCCCACACAGATGTCCTGTCACTCAAATACCTGACTTAAAAACTTTTGAAAACTTGCCCAGTTTCTCCCAGAATTAGAATAAAATTTAGATCACCTTAGAGACAATGAGCAGTTCCGTCTTTGGGAGTATTCTTACCAAGCTGATAGCATGCCAACGATCTGGACCCCTGCAGATTCTAAATCTTATTTTCTTAACCACTAGCACCTATCCTCGCATGTTACAGTCGACAGGGACACAATGGTGCATGACAACCCAAGGCACAGTGACAAGTGATGTGGCCAAGAGGAGAACATGGGATGTGGAATCCCACAGACTTGGGTTTCAAGAGGGACGAGGTGCCATGGCTCACGCCTGTATAATCCCAACATTTTGGGAGGCTGAGGCAGGAGAATAGTTTGAATCCTGGAATTTGAGATCAGCCTGCGCAACATCTCCACAAAAAAGAAAAAAGGAAAAAAAAGAAAAATGAGTCAGGTGTCATGGCTCACACCAGTAATCTCAGCTACTTGGTGAGCCGAGGCAGGAGGATCGCTTGAGCCCTGGAGTTCGAGGCTGCAGTAAGCCATGACGGGGCCACTGCACTTCAGTCTAGGTGACAGAGTATGACTATATTTCAAAAAAGAAAAAAAAGAAAAAAAAAAAAAGAGGGCCTGTATGACCTGACCTGCCTCCCTCAGTGGGCTGTAGTGAGAATTTAATGAACAAAACATGTAGTTGTCCTTGATGAAGATTAGCTTCTTTCTTTCCTTCATTTACCAAAAAAAAGAGAGAGACAGAGAAAATAGTAAAGTACTGTTTCTAATTAGCCTAACGATTCTAAATACTGGGAAGCATATTTGCCAAAAAAAAATTGTCATATATCAAAACAGAGTTAAGAATTCTTTCTAGCCTTCATTCAGAAACTTTCTCAAGAGAGATAAAGGCTAGACTGAAAGTGCATCCAGGCTGGATGGGTAAGAGAATGCTGGAGAGGTACGGTTTGGCGGGGATGAAGGGTGGGACAGTGGCACAGGAGTAGGAATAAGTCTCTTCCCTGTTCTCTTCCTTTCTCCCCACATCCTATAACTTTAAACAAATCTATACACATTCACAAATGGGGAAACCTAAGTCCTTTGCTGCCAAAATGAAACAGTGGCAACCACAAGGGCAGTTGATTCTGGAGTCTTCAGCCTTCTGATACCCAGAAGCAACAGTGTCGGCAAAGGCAGTTACCTCAGGTGACAATGACATCTGTCAGCTTTTCTCCACTGACTTTGAGGTGGAGCGCCCTGTGTGTTTGGTCCTACCAGTGAACCCTGCCTCCATGGGGGCTGAGGGTGCAGAGGAGAGAGAAATCCTTTCACAAAGACCAGGCAAGCCCTTCAGGCAATGCCCTGTCCAGTGCCCCAGAGCATGTCCATTGTTCTCATTTTACCCCTGAAGGAAACCAAGGACTTTGATGTCCTCAGGCTCAAAACTGAAAATTCACAACCTCCATCACTGACCAACTGTTACACAAGTAATATTAAAATCAACAAAAACTATTTAAAATTAGATATCTTTTTAAACCAATGAAATGTTATGACATCAATCAGATGGTCACAACTACCATCCGAGGAATGGGGAAATCTACATTATATAATGCCAAATGGCAAGAGGAGAAGAAAATTATACCTAGGGCTACAGTTGTTAACTAGGTGAAATTATACTTATTATACGCAGATGTGATCACTCTAAGATACATATATACATGTACAGGAAGCATAAGAGATCAGAGAAACAAATCTTTTTCTGGTTATAAAAGTAATAAGTGAACATTATAAAAGACTTGGAAAAATTGGAAAAGAAAGGAGGAAAAAATCACGAGGCAGACAACCGAACACTCATGTAATTCCCTCACCTCTTTCTTTGAACATACTTTGTGGTTTGTAGTCATGCTTTACAAACAAAATTCAGTATTCCACGTCTCAATATTATTATATTATTATAAATTATATTATTATATTTATTTATATTATTATAATGTGTCAGTTATTGTACATGTTATACAAGGCTATATGCTGACCCACAGTAACCCTTACATATAGGATGGGCATAAGAAGGGCAGCTACTGGGAGAGATGGTACAAGGGACCCAGGGAAGAGGGTGAGACAGTTGCCAGAGGGAGATGGGAGAGGATCCCAGCAGGGGCAGAGATGGGCACTGCAGCTAGACTAGCAACTCAGAAATGGCAAAGGTACAGAGGAGGCAAAAAGGATGCAAGTTGGAAAAAGCCAATGGATTTAAAAGTTAGTTGGTCAGAGACTGACTGCTGAGCAGCCACTCTCAGCAGAGAAGTAGCAGCTAAAGATCTACTGCAGTGGGCTGAGAACAGTATATGAAATCTGTACACAGTGGAGAGAGGCTGCTGGCAGCTTCTTCAAGTGGTTGAGGGAGGTATCCTGAGGCCTGGCTTAAGGGGACACAGCTCAGAGGGAGAAGCAAATGAGCAAGGTGCTGAACACGTTTGGAATTAAATGTTAAATCAGTTCTGCTTGGAGGCTCCAGGTGGAAACTCCGAAAGAAATACAATACTCTAATTGAGAAATACTTCTAACTGCTATGCTGCCACACAGACAGACATGACACTTCATAGACTATAGCAGTACAACCTGGGTCTCACTTGAACATATGTGCCACGGGGGAAGTCATTAAAACAACAGTAAAAATTTTAGGCCACTCATGTTCCATGGCAGGCACTGTGCCAGGCATTCTGCTGCTTTATCCGATGCTAACCCTTAAAGTGGCAAAATGTGGGAGTCTCTATGGACTTAAAAATAGCTAGATCACCCTACGATCCATATAAAGGAAGGATAGGAGAATAGCAAGGCAAAAGAAGTATTTTCTGATTATGAAGGTCATAAATGGCCATTATAGATAACTTAAAAAAATAAAAAAAGTAAAAGAAGAAAAAATCATCATCAGCCAGACAGGCACAATGAACATGTAATTCTGTAGGAACATGTAAAAGCAGTTACACTGGGTTTCTGGGACTTTTGTACCTGAGCAAACCCAGGAGATTCTGGTGGACCGCTTCTACAGTCTGAACTTATGAGCAGAAACTGGAAAGCTTTTCAGGGAACTGAGGACTCTAAACAACAGCAGCTACAAGAGGACAGCTGCAGGTGGGACAAAGGGAAAAGGGCACACCAGGCTACCGAGTGCCCAAAGACACAAGGATAGAGCTGGTGAGGGACTAATTTGGGGCTTCCAGAAAAGATGCTGCGCCCAAGAATCTGTATAGACAGTGGAGAGGAGAAGTCTTCCTTTGGCCTACCAGCACTATATGTGAAAGTGATATTGGAAAAGAGTCAAGATTGTAAAAATATCCCACAAGGTGAAAGAACAGCCATTCCTATCAGAAGAGCTGGGCAAATGCCAAGTTTCACACTGACAGTTGCATCTCATAGTCAAAGAGCTAATACCAGGGAAAATGATGAAATGCTCTTTAGTTCAGCCAACAAAATGACCACTTTTGATAAGATGTATGGCTTGTCAATACAAGCACACCTGTCAGGTGTGGCCTATCAACACAAGCAAGGAAATTTTAGGGTATCTATGTCTGTTTTCCCAAAGGGAATACATCTTTCACTTTAAGCATATAACTTTATGTTAATGTTATTCTTATCAGCAGGTCGTCTTTCACAAATTACTTAAAAGTGAGACCAACAATCAGTTTCTGTTTGTATTTGCTAAAGTCAACCTGCTCAGAAAGAGAAAACTTGGATTTGGGTCAGGGAAGATACACGATGCAACCATATAGAGTTTTTCCTACCAATTATTTCATAATGTATTTCACTTCCTGTTCTTCAAAAAGGAAGCAAGGAACATGGTACCACATGCTACTGCCCCTTGTTCTCATCTTTAAACCCACTCCAATAGGCACAGGGGACACTTCTGGGTCAAACCATACCTGAGACTCCTGTCTTCTCAACAACATTTGCATTTAAAAAAGGCCCCACGAATTATCAGGATCACCCCTCCTAAGAAGAATGTACAATTGTTTCTTTATGCTGCCATGGACACTTGCAGACAGGCAAGCAAAGGCCTGGGTAACTGGATGACCACCTCACAGGGAAGGAGGTCAGGAGCTGAGGAAGTTGGACACTTGTGTGTTCCAATCTGATCAACTGGACTGTGCAAACCTTCTGCTTCCAGTGGAACCACATATGTAAGGAAGACAGCAACAGCCAGGCAGGGCATAGCAACTTTAGTCAGAGGGCACATTGGTATATACTTATAGATGGTTAAATGCAACACATTTGTTCAGTACTGAATTGTTATTATTCCAATTGTTAGTATATTACTTTAAAATGTCCACTATTTATGCAAGTGAGTTTTTTAACCTCTGTATGACTAAACTGTTTTTATTTTCCTTTTATATTACACAGTTTGTTGTTTAAAGGAACACTCCAAAATAAACTAGTGACAAACTAGAGAAATGAAACAAGAGCAAAGATTCTTTGAAGACTAAAACCAGCAACTACAAAGGATGCTAAAATCTACAGATAAGGGCCAGATACAGCACAAGACTCATCACTGCCTATTTCACTGGCTCATTACAAGGTTAATTTGGAATTCAAACTTATGTTTAAAAAACGGTGAAGCTGGGCCAGCGTGGTAGCTCACGTCTGTAATCCCAGAACTTTGGGAGGCCAAGGGCGGGGGGATCACGAGGTCAGATCGAGACTCATCCTGGCTAACACAGTGAAATCCCGTCTCTACTAAAAATACAAAAAAATTAGCTGGGTGTGGTGGTGGGTGCCTGTAGTCCCAGCTACTCGGGAGGTTGAGGCGGGAGAATGGTGTGAACCCAAGAGGCAGCGCTTGCAGTGAGCTGAGATCACGCCACTGCACTCCAGCCTGGGTGACAGAGTGAGACTCCTTCTCAAAAAAACAAAGAAACAAACAAACAAAAAAGGTGAAGCTAGTTACTTATCCAGGGTTTGTGAAGACAATCACCATTCACAAATACTGAGTGTAACCTTAACTTACCCATTATCTACTGGTATCTTGCTGGAACACTGCAGAACCTATCCTCTTTGGGGGGAAATAATTTGTGTTCAATTGGAGCTATAAAAATACTCAAGATATATGCTTTATATTTATATGATATAAATATTCCATCAAAGCTCAAGAAAAGAACTCCGTTTAAAAAAATACGTTAGATTTACTATATAACAGTGCACCCTGCCTGGCTCTTTTCTTTTTTTAAACAAATTTTATTTTATTGTAGATTCAGGGGATACACGTGCAGGTTTGTTAAATGAGCACATTGCATGATGCTGATGTTTGGGCTTCTACTGATGCTGTCACCTCAACAGTGAACGCAGTACCCAATAAGTAGCTTTTCAACCATGCTCTCCTCCCTCCCTCCCCTCTTTTGCAGTTTCCATTGTCCATTATTCCTATCTTTATGTATATGTGTACCCAGTATTTAGTTTCCACTAACAAGTGATTATATGTGGTGGTTGGCTGTGTTTCTGCATTAATTCACTTAGAATACTGGCCTCCGGCTGCATCCATGTTCCTGCAAAGGCCACTGATACCAATTTTTATGGCTGCGAAGTATTCCACGGTGTGTATGTACCACATTTTCTTTATCTAGTCCACTGCTACAGGGCACGCAGGCTGACTCCAGGTCTTTGCTATTGTGAATAACAGTATAGCCCATTTCTATACAGAAGCATTAAAGTACAAAACTGGCTTCCTTAAATAAATTAAAGAACACAAAAGTCTTGTGCATATCTCAAAAGGTCTTAATTGTCTTTAGCAATATGCCAAAGGTTCATGAACTAGAAATGAGATAGGTCTACTTATACACAATGTTGGCCAACAACATTATTTAAGTATTTAAGAGACAGCCAAGCGTAGTGTGCTCTTCAGGCTGTGTAGGAAGGGTTAAGCCAACACTTGTTTTTGCCCTCCAGGTTATTCACACTTTAATATAGTAACAATGAAATAGCTTAGCATGTTTTTTAAAAATGAGAAATATATACACCAAAGATTATATAATCAGTTTCTGACTTGCATCCAGTTTAGGACATACCCAAACAGGTACACAGATTAGCATGAAAGACTTTGCCATATGATGCTCATTACCTCCTCACAACTGCCCTTCTTGTTATCAGTTCAGAACAGAGGCACAGCAACTGGCCTGGATAGGCGCCTTCTCTAAGACGGCATCCAGACTTAGGTTCCTAGGGTTCAGGAATATTTTTCTAATTTATTCAGATATGCCTGCCCCATTAGTACCTAAAGTTCATCCCTTTTTTTCCATCTTCACCTTCTCTCCACTTCATGGGGACATTCTACAGCATCTGAACTTGATTCAAAATTATTCTTCCCAGAGAAATAATATTTTAAATGTGGCTATGAGGAGCCAAAGTCCCATTATCAGTAAAATGTTATAATGCATTAGTATAAAACAGACTTTTGGGGACTGGCCTGGGAATGCAGTTATGATTTCCACTGCTGTTCTCTGGGAAAATGCAGTCTGTTCTAAGCAAAGAACTTTTGGGAAACAACCTGTTCATACTTAAGGGTGTATCCTTTGAAATCAGAAAGCAAAAAGTAGCAAAGTGGGGACATAAAAACACCTTAATTTATATTTACTATGCTGGGTGCGGTGGTTCACACCTGGAATCTCAGCATTTTGAGAGGGAGAAGTGAGAGGGCTGCTTGAGGCCAGGAGTTCAAGACAAGCCTAGACAACATACCTCTTATCTATAAAAATTTTTAAAAAATTATCTCGGCATGGTGTCATGCACCTGTAGTCCCAGCTACTCAGGGGGCTGAGGTCACAGCAGATCACATCAGCCCAGGAGTCTGAGGCTGCAGTAAGCTGTGATTGTGCCACTAAACTCCACTCTGGGCAAAACAAGGCAAGACCCCATCTCTATAAAAAACAAAAATGAAATAAGAAAATAAACTTACTAAGCTTTACTCCTCATTCCATGACCTGTGATGACAACTAATCCTAAATATCCACCTACAGACTTAAATTACAACATGTAGTTTGGCATTATAGGTTGCTGGCTAACCAAAGGATTTCATTTCTCAAGTAATGTGAAGGCCAGAGATGTTACTATTATATATGTATTCCAGAAAACAAAAAGCAGTTTTTTTTTAGCCCAAGTACCTAGGTCTCAGACAACAGTTCTGGCTTGGAAGCAATACTTACTTTGCAGGTAGAGCCCCAGATTAAACCCAGTGTCTCTAGAGTAGAATGAAGCCAGTGAATGGAAGGAAGAGGTGAGGTAGACTGAGATTCAGTATGGAACAATCATTAGGGAAGCTAAGCCAGTGAACAAAAATTGCACATCCAGCCAGCCAGCCCCACTGAGGCCATCTAAGATCAGCCAGCTATCTTCAGATCTTGGTTGTGGTTCTATGCTTGAAGCTGCTAGGCCTACAGGCTAATTCTCATTGTCTGGCTTCTCTTTGGCCTAGCAAGATGGAAAATTGTCCCTGGTTGACAATAGATACAATGAATGTAACAGGAGTTGGTATGGCATTCAGGGAGCATTAGAAATTGGACACCTGTGTAGGGTCATATAAAAACTCATTAATATGCCTATACCGTCTTTAAAATCTTAGACAACTAAGGGTTTTTGCTTCTGTTATTTTGTTTAGTTCCCAGAACAACCCTGCCAGACAGACAGACTATTGTCAACATTCTGACTTGATGAATGAAAAAGTAAGGCTCTGAGAACTGTCCAAAATTTCTTTGCTGGAAGTGACAGTCTGGTATTCTTTCCATGTTACTGTGATTTCTACCAGATGGAGTAAGAACCAACATTCATAGAGTGGCTTGACACCCATCCCCTTGAGAATGTCTCACTGGCCATTGAGAGGATACAGGTCATGTATACAGAAAATCACACGTCTCCCTTCCCAAAAAGCCACATCATATAATGCAACATGCCCCACTCCCAGACCCAACTATTAGCACCTCCATTAAAATGGAATATACACAGGAAGGAACATGAGTTCCATTATACTTTAGTTGTTAACAGTATAGATTTTTTAAAAAATTACTTATTCTATTGCTCAATTTTTGAGGAACCAAATTAAAAGTTACTAGATTATATTATTATACACAAGTATCTATCTCCCAATTCCTTTTGTAGATTGTGTCTATTTCCCCAATGAGATTTTAGTGATGCAAGGGACTGGAGTTGCATCTTCTATTTATTTCATCTCTACAGTATGCAACAAGTGCCAGGCACACCCTAGGCAGGAAGAGATACATACTGGAATGAGTATTTCTCAGTTCTTTCAGAAAGTGATTCTTATCTTGGAATTGTTATTTTACGGCAATAAAGTGGCATGGCTGGATTCATTTCTAACATATTCTAATTGCTTTATTTCTAGGAGTCCATATACAGCTTCTAAAATCTACCGTTTAGGACAAAGAATGGTCATTAAGTACAGAGTGGGAGAAAGGCTAGCAAAACAGAGATAGAAGACAGAACAAAAAGGAACAGACTGTACCACTTGTTTACTCATAAGTACTCTAGGTTAGATCAAGACCAAGATTTAAGAAAAAAAATTTGCTATTGATTTGTAGACCAAGAACTGGAAGCATAAAAGTCTGGTATTTCCAAACGATCAAAATTACAGGCCACCTGCTTTTGAAAATTTAACTAGGCAATATGTATTTAAACACAAAGAGGAGAGGAGGAACCAAGATGGCTGAATAGGAACAGCTCAATCTACAGCTCCAAGTGTGAACAATGCAGAAGACGAGTGATTTCTGCATTTCCAACTGAGTTACTGGGTTCATCTCACTGGGGCTTGTCGGACAGTGCGTGCAGCCCACGAAGTGTGAGCTTAAGCAGGGTGGGGCACTGCCTCACCTGCGAAGCAGAAGGGGTTGGGGGAATTCCCTTGCCTAGGAAGGAAAGTGGTGATAGAGGGTACCTGGAAAATCGGGACACTACCACCCTAATACTGCGCTTTTCGAACAGTCTTAGCAAACGGCATACCAGGAGATCATATCCTGTGCCTGGCTCGGAGGGTTCCACGCCCACGGAGCCTAGCTCACTGCTAGCACACCAGTCTGAGATAGAACTGCAAGGCCGCAGCAAGGCTGGGGGAGGGGCGTCCACCATTGTTGTGGCTTGAGTAGGTAAACAAAGTGCTGGGAAGCTTGAACTGGGTGGAGCCCACCTCAGCTCAATGAGGCCTACCTGCCTCTGTAGACCACCTCTGGGGGCAGGGCATAGCTGAACAAAATGCAGCAGAAACTTCTGCAGACTTAAACGTCCCTGTCTGACAGCTTTGAAGAGAGTAGTGGTTCTCTCAACACAGAGTTTCAGATCTGAGAACGGACAGACTGCCTCCTCAGATGGGTCCCTGACTCTCCAGTAGCCTAACTGGGAGACACCTCCCAGTAGGGGATGACTGACACCACATATAGCCGGGTGCCTCTCTGAGACGAAGCTTCCAGAGGAAGAATCAGGCAGCAACATTTGCTGTTCTGCAATGTATTTGCTGCTCTGCAGCCTCTGCTGGTGATACCCAGGCAAACAGGGTCTGGAGTGGACCTCCAGCAAACTCCAACAGACCTGCAGCTGAGGGTCCTGAGTGTTAGAAGGAAAACTTAACAAACAAAAAGGACATCCACACCAAAATCCCATCGGTACATCACCATCATCAAATACCAAAGGTAGATAAAACCACAAAGATGGGGAGAAACCAGAGCAGAAAAGCGTAAAATTCTAAAAATCAGAGTGCCTCTCCTCCTCCAAGAGAAGACAGCCCCCTGCCAGCAACGGAACAAACCTGGACGGAAAATGACTTTGACGAGTTGAGAGAAGAAGGCTTCAGACGATCGGTAATAACAAACTTCTCTGAGCTAAAGGAGGATGTTCGAACCCATTGCAAGGAAGCTAAAAACCTTGAAAAAAGATCAGACGAATGGCTAACTAGAATAAACTGTGTAGAGAAGACCTTAAATGACCTGATAGAGCTGAAAACCATGGCATGAGAACTACGTGATGCATGCAAAAGCTTCAGTAGCCGACTGGATCAAGTGAAAGAAAGGGTATCAGTGATTGAAGACCAAATGAATGAAATGAAGTGAGAAGAGAAGTTTAGAGAAAAAAGAGGAAAAAGAAACAAACAAAGCCTCCAAGAAATATGGGACTATGTGAAAACACCAAATCTACGCCTGACTGGTGTACCTGAAAAGTGACGGGGAGAATGGAACCAAGTTGGAAAACACTCTGTAGGATATTATCCAGGAGAACTTCCCCAGCCTAGCGAGGCAGGTCAGCATTCAAATTCAGGAAATACAGAGAAAGCCACAAAGATACTCCTCGAGAAGAGCAACTCCAAGACAGATAATTGTCAGATTCACCAAGGCTGAAATGAAGGAAAAAATGTTAAGGGCAGCCAGAGAGAAAGGTCGAGTTACCCACAAAGTGAAGCCCATCAGACTAACAGCAGATCTCTGGGCAGACACTCTACAAGCCAGAAAAGAGTGGGAGCCAATATTCAATATTCTTAAAGAAAAGAATTTTCAACCCAGAATTTCATATCCAGCCAAACTAAAGCTTCATAAGTGAAGGAGAAATAAAATCCTTTACAGACAAACAAATGCTGAGAGATTTTGTCACCAACAGGCCTGCCTTACAAGAGCTCCTGAAGGAAGCACTAAACATGGAGAGGAACAACCGGTACCAGTCACTGCAAAAGCATGCCAAATTGTAAAGACCACTGATGCTAGGAAGAAACTGCATCAATTAATGGGCAAAATAATCAGCTAACATCAGAATGATAGGATCAAATTCACACATAACAATATTAACCTTAAATGTAAATGGGCTAAATGCTCCAATTAAAAGACACAGAATAGCAAATTGGATAAAGAGTCAAGACCCATCAGTTTGCTGTATTCAGGAGACCCATCTCATGTGCAGAGACACACATAGGCTCAAAACAAAGGGATGGAGGAAGATCTACCAAGCAAATGGAAGACAAAAAAAAAAAAAAAGTAGGGGTAGCAATCCTACTCTCTGATAAAACAGACTTTAAACCAACAAAGATAAAAAGAGACAAAGAAGGTCATTACATAATGGTAAAGGGATCAATTCAAAAAGAAGAACTATCCTAAATATATATGCACCCAATACAGGAGCACACAGATTCATAAAGCAAGTCCTTAGAGACTTACAAAGAGACTTAGACTCCCACATAATAATAATGGGAGACTTGAACACCCCACTGTCAACATTAGACAGATCAACGAGACAGAAAGTTAACAAGGATATATATCCAGGACTTGAATTCAGCTCTGCACCAAGTGGAATTAATAGACATCTACAGAACTCTCCACTCCAAATCAATAGAATATACATTCTTCTCAGCACAACATCACACTTATTCACAAATTGACTGCATAGTTGGAGGTAAAGCACTCCTCAGCAAATGTAAAAGAACAGAAATTATAACAAACTGTCTCTCAGACCAGAGTGCAATCCAACTAGAACTCAGGATTAAGAAACTCAATCAAAACCGCTCAACTACATGGAAACTGAATAACCTGCTCCTGAATGACTACTGGGTACATAAGGAAATGAAGGCAGAGATAAAGATGTTCTCTGAAACCAATGAGAACAAAGACACAACATACCAGAATCTCGGGGACACATTTAAAGCAGTGTGTAGAGGGAAATTTATAGCACAAAATGCCCACAAGAGAAAGCAGGAAAGATCTAAAATCGACACCCTAACATTACAACTAAAAGAACTAGGGAAGCAAGAGCAAACACATTCAAAAGCTAGCAGAAGGCAAGAAATAACTAAGATCAGAGCAGAACTGAAGGAGATAGAGAAACACAAAATACCCTTCAAAAAAATCAATGACGCCAGGAGCTACTTTTTTGAAAAGATCAACAAAATTGATAGACTGCTAGCAAGACTAATAAAGAAGAAAAGAGAGAAGAATCAAATGGACATAATAAAAAATGATAAAGGGGAAATCACCACCGATCCCACGGAAATACAAACTACCATCAGAGAATACTATAAACACCTCTACACAAATAAACTAGAAAATCTAGAAGAAATGGATAAATTCCTGCACACATACACCCTCCCAAGACTAAACCAGGAAGAAGTTGAATCCCTGAATAGACCAATAACAGGCTCTGAAATTGAAGCAATAATTAATAGTCTACCAACCAAAAAAACTCTAGGACCAGTCAGATTCACAACCGAATTCTACCAGCGGTACAAAGAGGAGCTGGTACCATTCCTTCTGAAACTATTCCAATCAATAGAAAAAGAGTGACTCATTTTATGAGGTCAGTATCATCCTGATACCAAAGCCTGGCAGAGACACAACAGAAAAGGAGAATTTTAGATCAATATCCCTGATGAACATCTATGTGAAAATCCTCAATAAAATACTGGCAAACCAAATCCAGCAGCACATCAAAAAGCTTATCCACCATGATCAAGTGGGCTTCATCCCTGGGATGCAAGGCTGGTTCAACATACGCAAATCAATAAATGTAAACCATCACATAAACAGAACCAAAGAAAAAAACCACATGATTAGCTCAATAAATGCAGAAAAGGCCTTCGACAAAATTCAACAGCCCTTCATGCTAAAAACTCAATAAGCTAGGTAGTGATGCAACGTATCTCAAAACAATAAGAGCTATTTATGACAAAACCACAGCCAATATCACACTGAATGGGCAAAAGCTGGAAGCCTTCCCTTTGAAAACTGGCACATGACATGGATGCCCTCTCTCACCACTCGTATTCAACATAGTGTTGGAAGTTCTGGCTAGGGCAATCAGGCAAGAGAAAGAAATCAAGGGTATTCAGTTAGGAAAAGAAGAAGTCAAATTGTCCCTGTTTGCAGACGACATGATTGTATATTTAGAAAACCCCATTGTCTCAGCCCAAAATCTCCTTAAGCTGATAAGCAACTTCAGCAAAGTCTCAGGATATAAAATTAATGTGCAAAAATCACTAGCATTCTTACACACCAGTAACAGAGAGCCAAATCATGAATGAACTCCCATTCACAATAGCTTCAAAGAGAATAAAATACCAAGGAATCCAACTTACAAGGGATGTAAAGGACCTCTTCAAGGAGAACTACAAACCACTGCTCAGTGAAATAAAAGAGGATACAAAGAAACGGAAGAATATACCATGTTCATGGATAGAAAGAATCAGTATCGTGAAAATGGTCATATTGTCCAAGGTAATTTATAGATTCAATGCCATCCCCATCAAGCTACCAATGACTTTCTTCACAGAATTGGAAAAAACTGATTTAAATTTCATATGGAACCAAAAAAGAACCTGCATAGCCAAGACAATCTCAAGCCAAAAGAACAAAGCTGGAGACATAACGCTACCTGACTTCAAACTATACTACAAGGCTGCAGTAATAAAACAGCATGGTACTGGTACCAAAACAGAGATACAGACCAATGGAACAGAACAGAACCCTCAGAAATAATACCACACATCTACAACCACCTGATCTTTGACAAACCTGACAAAAACAAGAAATGGGGAAAGGATTCCCTATTTAATAAATGGTGTTGGGAAAACTGGTTAGCCATATATGTAGAAAGCTGAAACTGGATCCCTTCCTTACACCTCATACAAAAATTAATTCAAGATGGATTAGAGACTTAAATGTTAGACCTAAACCCATAAAAACCCTAGAAGAAAACCTAGGGAATACCATTCAGGACATAGGCATGGGCAAGGACTTCATGTCTAAAACACCAAAAGCAATGGCAACAAAAGCCAAAATTGACAAATGGGATCTAATTAAACTAAAGAGCTTCTGCACAGCAAAAGAAACTACCATCAGAGTTAACAGGCAATCTACAGAATGGGAGAAAAATTTTACAATCTACCCTTCAGACAAAGGGCTAATATGCAGAATCTACAAAGAAGTTAAACAAATTTACGAGAAAAAATCAAACAACCCCATCAAAAGGTGGGCAAAGGACGTGAACAGATACTTCTCAAAAGGAGACATTTATGCAGCAACCAACACATTAAAAAATGTTCATCATCAATAGTCATCAGAGAAATGCAAATCGAAACCACAATGAGACACCATCACATACCAGTTAGAATCGTGATCATTAAAAAGTCAGGAAACAACAGGTGCTGGAGAGGATGTGGAGAAATAGCAACACTTTTACACTGTTGGTCGGACTGTAAACTAGTTCAACCATTGTGGAAGACAGTGTGGTGACTCCTGAAGGATCTAGAACTAGAAATACCATTTGACCCAGCCATCCTGTCACTGGGTACATATCCAAAGGATTATAAATCATGCTGCTATAAAGACACATGCACACGTATGTTTATTGCGGCACCATTCACAATAGCAAAGACTTGGAACCAACCCAAATGTCCATCAATGATAGACTGGATGATGAAACTGTGGCACATATACACCATGGAATAATATGCAGCCATAAAAAAGGATGAGTTCATGTCCTTTGTAGAGACAGGGATGAAGCTGGAAACCATCATTCTGAACAAACTATCACAAGGACAGAAAACCAAATATTGTATGTTCTCACTCATAGGTGGGAATTGAACAATGAGAACACTTGGGCACAGGACAGGGTGGGGAACATCACACACTGGAGGCTGTCGTGGAGTAGGGGGAGAGGGGAGGGACAGTATTAGGAGATATACCTAATGTAAATTATGAGTTAATGGGTGCAGCACACCAACATGGCACATGTATATGTATGTAACAAACCTGCACATTGTGCACATGTACCCTAGAACTTAAAGTATAATAAAATAAATAAATAAATGAACACAAAGAGGAATGAGGATATTCAAACACACAAGAAAGAATATTTCCAGTTGTCTCCTAAAATAATTTTTAATTAGTCCTTTCATCATTCTTACTTTTTCCCTTTTGTTCTGTTTTTTGAGATGAAGTTTTGCTCTGTTGCCCAGGTCGGAGTGCAGTGGTGCAATCACAGCTAACTGCAACCTCTGCCTCCCAGGTTCAAGTGATTCTCCTGCCTCAGCCTCCCAAGTAGCTGGGATTACAGGCACCTGCTACCACGCCCAGCTAATTTTTGTATTTTTAGTAGAGACAGGGTTTTATCATGTTGGCCAGGCTGGTCTCGAACTCCTGACCTCAGATGATCCACCAGCCTCGGCCTCCCAAAGTGCTGGGATTACAGGTGTGAGTCACCACACTCAGTCTATTTTTACTTAAAAAAGCTTAAAATATCACCTATTTACTTTATTCTATTTTCTTCCCTTGTGTTAATGTGCACAGCAGACTTAATCACTGCATATGTAATTATCAATTCACTTCATCTGTATAATTCATATATCCCGAATCTATACTTTATCATATTAATTATTTTTAGTTTAAGGCAAAAGCTACTTTTTCTTATCTTCTAATTAATAATAGAAAAATGACAGAAACATTTCCAAACACTTGGAAACTAAACAACACACTACAAAATATCTATGAGTCAAAAAGGAAGTCTCAGGAAATTTAAAAAAATATATTAAACTGAATGAAAATGAAAAGATTACATATCAAAATTGGTGGGAAGAAGCGAAAGCAGTGCTGAGAAGGAATTTTATAGGGCTAAAGGCATACATGAGCTCTTTCCGTGCCTAATGCAGCCATGGCTGGTGGTCCCAAGCAGCATCTAAAGCATGTAGCAACTCCAAAACATTGGATGCTGGCTAAATTGCCCAGTGTGTTTGTTCATCGTCCATCCACCAGTTCCCACAAGTTGACAGAGTGTCTCCCTATCATCATTTTCCTAAGGAACAGACTTAAGTATGCCTTGACAGGAGATGAAGTAAAGAAGATTTGTGGCCAGGCATGGCAGCTCATGCTTGTAATCCCAGTACTTTGGGAGGCCGATATGGGCAGATCACGAGGTCAAGAGATCGAGACCATCCTAGCCAACACGGTGAAACTGTGTCTCCACCAAAAATACAAAAATTAGCTGGGCGTGGTGGTGGGTGCCTGTAATCCCAGCTACTCAGGAGGCAGAGGTTGAGCCAGGAGAATTGCTTAAACCCAGGAAGCGGAGGTTGCAGTGAACCAAGATCACGCCATTGCACTCCAGCCTGGCGACAGAGCGAGACTCCATCTCAATAAATAAACAAACAAACAAACAAATAAATAAATAAATATAAAGAAAGAGAGAAGATTTGCATGCAGTGGTTCATTAAGATCAATGGCAATGTTCAAACTGATATAACCCATCCCACTGGATTCACAGACGTCATGGGCATTGACTAGATAGGAGAGAATTTTCGTCTCATCTATGACATCAAGGGTTGCTTTGCTGTACATCGTATTACACCTGAGGAGCCCAAGTACAAATTGTGCAAAGTGAGAAAAATCTTTGTGGGCACAAAAGGAATCCCTCATCTGGTGACTCATGATGCTCGCAATATCTGCTACCCTGATCCCCTCCATCAAGGTGAATGATCCCATTCAGACTGATATCGGAACGGGCAAGATCACTGATTTCATCAAGTTTGGCACTGGTAACCTGTGGATGGTGACTGGAGGTGCTAACTTGGGAAGAATTGGTGTCATCACCCACAGAGAAAGGCACCCTTGACCTTTTGATGTGGTTCACATAAAAGATGCCAATGACAACAGCTTTGCCACCCGGCTTTCCAAAATTTTTGCTACTGGCAAGGGCAACAAACCATGAATTTCTCTTCTCCGAGGAAAGGTATACACCTCACCATTGCTGAAGAGAAAGATAAGAGACTGGCAGCCAAACAGAGCAGTGGGTGAAATGTCTCTGGGTGACAGATTAGATCTTTGTACATAATTAAAAATAATGTGGCATGATTAATAAAAATAAATTAAAAAAATGTGTACATGAGAAAAGGTTCAAATCAATAATCTAGGCTCCCTCTCCAGGAACTTAGAGAAACAAGAGCAAAATAAACCCACGGCAAGCTGAGAAAAGGAAATAATAGATTAGAGCAGAAATCAATGAAGCTGAAAATTTAAAATGAAGAAAATTCATGAAACAAACCTGGTTCACAGATAAGACCAATAAGATTGACAAACGTCTAGCAAGACTGACAGAGAAACAAAGAACATGTGAATTACCAATATCTGGAGTAAAAAAGGGAATAGCACTAGAGACCATGTAGACATCAAAAGGATAACAAGGGAACACCATGGACAGGTCTGCACACAAAATTTGACATGTTAGGTAAAATAAACCAATTCCTTGAAAAAAATACAAACTACCACAAGTCACCCAATATAAAACTGATTATTTGAATAGCCCTATGACTACTAAGTAAATTGATACTGTGATTTCAAAATTTCCCAAACACATATCTCCAGGTTCAGACACTTTCATTACTGAATTCTACCAAACACTTAGGCAACAATTAGTATCAATTCTCCATAATCTTTTCCAAGCAATAGAAGAGAAGGGAATACTTCCCAATCCATTTTATCAACCTAGAATTACCCTGGTATCAAAACAAAAGAGTACAAAAAGAACACTATAGGCCAATATGCTTTATGAATATAGATGTAAAAATCCTTAACAAAATATTAGCAAATAAAATTCAGTAATATGTAAAAAACATGTATACATCATAACCAAGACGAGTTTATTCCAGGGATGTAAGGCTAGTTCGACATTTGAAAATCAATCTATGTAATCTACCACATTAAATTATAAAGAAAAAAATCGTATCACATAAATCAATACAGAAAAACCACTTGACAAAAATAAACACCCTCTCACGTTAAAACTTCTCAGAAAACTAGAAATTGAGGGAAATTTCCTCAATTTGAGTTAGAGAACATCTATAAAAAACCTACAGTTAATATTATATTTATTGGGGAAAGACTGAAAACTTTCCTCTAAGATTAGGAACAAGCCAGAATGTCTATTCTCACTTCTTTTATTCAGTGTAGTACTAGAAGTTCTAGCCAGTGCGATAAGGCAAGAAAAGGAAAGGCGTCCAGATCAGAGAAAAAGAATTAAACTAAGCCTATTTACAGATGGCATGATTGTCTATGTAGAAGTTATGAAAGAACATACAAAAAACTTCTAAAACTAATAAATGAGTCCAGCAAGGCTGCAGGGCACAAAAATCAACACACAAAAATCAATTATATTTCTATATACTAGCGAACTAGAATACGTGGACACCAAAATTTTAAAAAACAACATTTTTTATGATTTCAGAAAAAGAAAAAAAAAGGTCGGGCACAGGGGCTCACATCTGTAATCCTAGCACTTTGGGAGACCGAAGAATCACTTAGGTCAGGAGTTTGAAACCAGCCTGGCCAATATGGTGAAACCCCATCTCTAGTACAAATACAAAAATTAGCTGGAAATCGCTTGAACTCAGGAGGCAGAGGTTGCAGTAAGCTGAGATCGCACCACTGCACTCCAGCCTGGGCGACACAGTGAGACTATCTCAACAACAACAACAACAACGATAAAAAGAAAGACTTTGGTGTAAACTAACAAAATAACTATAAGAGTTGTATGCTAAAGCTACAAAATGCTAATGAAAGATATAAAAGAAGAATCAAACAAATGAAGAGTCATACTGTGTTCATGAACTGAAAGACTTCATTATGTCATATAATTAGTAGTTCAATTCTTTCCAAAATAATATACATTTAACACAATTCCTATTGAAGTTCCAGAAAATTTTTTGTAGAAATAAAATTACTCTAAAATTTATGTGATAAGGCAAAGGAACTAGAACAGCTAAAACAATTTTGAAAGAGAAGAATAAAGTGCTATGAACCTGATTTCAAGACATACAGCTTCTGTAGTCATGACTGTGTGATGTACAAAGAAACTCACACAAAGATCAATGGAACAGAACACCCAGAAATAGATCTATGTGATTTTCGACAAAGGTGCAAAAGCAATTCATTGAAGGAAAGATGTCCTTTTCAACAATTGGTGGAGAAACTGGACACCCACAGGCAAAAAACAGAAAAACCAAAACCTTCCACCTAAGTCTCACACCTTATATGAAAAGTAACTCAAAATAGATCATAAATACAAAATGACATAGGAGAAAATCTTTTGGATTTATTAGACTTGACATCAAAAATACAATTCATAAAAGGAAAAACTGGTACTTTGAACTTCATTAAAATTAAAACATTCTGGGAAAGACCTCGTTGAGAAGGTATGAAAAATATAAGCTAGAGATTGCAATTAAGGACTAGTATCTAGAATATATTAAGAACCCTCAAAATTTCACAATAGCAAACAATCCAATTAGAAAACGAGCAAAAATCACGAACATATATTTCACTGAAGAGAATAAACAAATGGCGAATGAGCACATGAAAAGATGCTTAATGCCATTAGCATGAAAAATAAAAATAAAACCCTAAGCCTCCCAACCAACTGAACAGAACGCTCTTGGCCAAAGGGACCCCAGAGAAACCCTGAAAAACGAAGTCTCGGCCAGGCGCAGTGGCTCAAGCCTGTAATCCCAGCACTTTGGGAGGCCGAGACGGGTGGATCACGAGGTCAGGAGATCGAGACCATCCTGGCCTACACGATGAAACCCCGTCTCTACTGAAAAATACAAAAAACTAGCCGGGCGAGATGGCGGGCGCCTGTAGTCCCAGCTACTCGGGAGGCTGAGGCAGGAGAATGGCGTAAACCCGGGAGGCAGAGCTTGCAGTAAGCCGAGATTGCGCCACTGCACTCCAGCCTGGGCAACAGAGCCAGACTCCGTCTCAAAAAAAAAAAAACAAAAAAAAAAAAAAACAAAGTCCCAGGCCGTGATAGGATAAGAGGTTGATTACGCCTCAGTATGCTCCCTCCTTATTAACCTTTAACCAGAATTTTTTCCTAAGGAGTAAGTGGAAACCAACTCTAGAAAACAAGAAACAAGATGATTCATTCCTTTATCGCCTTCAGCCAATTATCTGAGGCCAAAACCAGGCTCCCTCTCCCTCTTTGAAGTTTTGATGTGACAGCCCACCAGCTTGACAATGCATCCCTTCCTAAACACTGACCACCATATCTCTGGACCAGTTCTGACTGACTAGCATAGGATGTGCTATGAGGGTTTTCAGGTCCTCTGTTTCACATTTTGATGCCAGAGGGCCAAAAACTCCATCCCTGGATCATGCTAATGCCATCATTTTTTGACCATGTGACCTATGAAGAGGCATGAAGCTCAGTTGTGCTTTTTTCATAAATCTTCATGACTCCTTCTATAGCTTATTGAATATGTATACTTAGCCAACCCATTGGGCATAAGTACCTGTGTTAGGCTTTCTTCCCTTAAATTGCTTTTTCTCAGCTTTTGCCAAAGGCTACATTTCCCAGCCTTTGGTGTGCCACTCTTTATGAGAAATAAAGCTCTCCTTTCCAATTTTTTGAACCACATGATTCTTCACTTGACAAGCATTAGGGAAATGCACATTAAAACCACAATGAGATATCACTACCTACCTATCAGAATAAAAATTAAAAAATAGTGACAACATCAAATGCTGGTATGGAGAAACTGCATCACTCACACATTACTGGTGGCAATGTAAAATGAAATAGCCACTCTGGAAACCCGTTTGGCAGTTTCTAAAAGAACTAAACATGCAACAACTATAGGACTCAGCAATTGCACTCTTGGATGTTTATCCCAGAAAAGTGAAAACTTATCTTCACACAAAAACTTGTAGACAAATATTCATACCAGTACTATTCATAAGTTGGACGTCCTTCCATGGGTGAATAGCTAAATAAACTGATATACCCCCATGCCATGGACGTCCACTCTGCAGTAAAAAGTAACTATTTATACATGCAACAACTGGGATGGATCTCCAGCAAATGATCCCAAGTGAAAAAAGCCAATTTCAAAAGGTTACAAACTATGATTCCATTTCCATAGCATTACTGAAATGCAAAATAATAAGAACATAAAATAGACCAGCAATTGCTAGGGGTTCTGGAGGATGACAGGGTGGAAGAAAATAGTATGCCTATAAAGAGTGGCAGGAAGGATCCTTTGGTGTTGAAACTATTGTATCTGGACTACATTCATAACAAGATCTGGTTTTTATACAGTTCTGCAAGATATTTCCCTTAGTGGAAACTGGGTAAAGGATACATAGGATCTTTCTGTATTACTTTTCACAACTGCATGTGAATCTACAATTACCTCAAAATAAAAGGTTTAATTAAAAATCTCTGCACTTGGATTCCTCTCATTAGCTCCAGGTGTATACATTAATTGAAAGATTTTCAAGCAGGGGAAGTGCTTTGATTTACTTTTTTTAAAAAAAAATCCTTAGCTACTGTGTGGAATCTGAATTAGAAACCAGTGGGACAGGTATTCCAAGGGAGTGGTAACTCTTCTTTAATGTCAGCTTTCCCCCTTCAGAAATCTCTGCTCTGATGCCTTATCACTCTCCAGTCACTCACAGCAACTCTGGGCACTCATAAGGTCTCCTCGGATTTGCCTCTGGTTACATTCACTACAACCCTCATCCAGGTACCCATAAAATAACGAATGGTTGGCAACCACCCACCCAGCCCAGAATTTTCTCTTTCACAATCTTAGTCATTAGAAAATGAAAGTTAATCCCTGGTGTACATGGAGATATCAGATAAAGTTAAAAAAAAAAAAAAAAAGAAAATGACAGTTAAGATGACATTGCTTACAGAAAAGTTCTCCCTTAATTAAGAAAACTTTGCTGCAGTTTCTTCTGGAGACTTTGTAGACCTTCATTTGATCAGGAGAGAGAGCAAGTGCATGTGTGTACTGATTTGACTAGGGTTTCCAGAATGTGCCTGGGGGACAAAATATTTTATTGTCATTTTGCAATTATGTATTTTTTTGAATGCCTTTCTTGGTAAAATAAGTTTTCAAAAAATATTTTTTGAAAATATTCCTGTAGTAACAGGGATACTTTTAAAACAAAATTCAAAAGTAAATTAAAATAACCAATTTTATTTTCCTTTTCACTTACTTGAATACAAAAAGTTAGCAAATACTTTTTGGATGACATTGGTATTTATTTTCCCCTATGCTTCAGGCTGGCCTACCCACTCTCCATCAAAGGAGAAATCGAGAGAACAGTTTTATTGCTTCTGTTTCATTAGAAGTTTTGGTCCTAAGTTAGCCTTATAACCTTCTCATGATATTATTCAAGAAAGTGTGTAGAATTCAAATTCAAATTCAGTACAGTCCCTCAAACTGTGAACTACACAAGTTCCAAGGGTTTATTTACCTCCTATCAAGCATAATGTGAGGGAATAACACAGTCAACTTGGAACAATAAATTCAGCACAACTGTGCTTCCGTTTTCCTCTTCTTTGTTCTCTCTCAGGGCCACAGTATATTTTTACTTCTTTCTTTAAAAGTTGGGTTAGGATAAGAAGGAAGCCGGTCCAATCCCTAATCCATGAACTAGAAAGGCCAGGCCAGCTTTCCACCTTGGAAGGAGAGGAACCCAGCTGCTAGCAGACAGTCCTAAGACTGCAGGTCCTACAATAAGCAATCAAACCACCATCTGATAGTGTCCCTTGGGAAAAGGGGATTTTTTTTTTTTTTTTTTTTTTTTTTCCTCACAGTTCTGGAGATTGGAAGTCTAAGATCAGGGTGCTAGCACAGATTGGGTTCTGGTAAAGCCATCTTCTGGATTGCAGACTGTCATCTTTTCCTTGTATCCTTATACGGCAGAAAAAGGGCAAGAGAGTTCTTTGAGGTCTTTTGTTTTCTTCTTCTTTTTTTTTTTTGGTGGAGCGGAAAAGGGGATTTTTTAGGAGAAAAGTGAAGGGCCTTAAGATTGTCATGTATGCACCAAACCCCACTTCCCAAGACTGAATACAGTCCCCTGTCAGACACAAGTCTTGATTTATAAAGCATTTATGTAAGTGGATTAGAAAAACGTCAAGTGGGCAAAGGACATGGCCAGAAAAACCACAAAAAATGACATATGAAATGCTTGAAAAAGTGTTCAATCTCTTTAATTTAAAAAATGCAAATTAAAATGAGATGTCATTTATCTTTTAAAGTGAAGTAAAATAATTAATAGCACTGAAAAGTCTCAGCACTGCCCTGAGCCCCAGGTAGGATGGGCCCCATGTAGTCCTTGTCTGGCTAAGGGAGGTGGCCTCACTCTGGGCACTGCATACCCACTGTCTCTTCTTTGCCTTTTAATGATGTAAGAAAGTACTTACGTATGATGGTGTGCTGGTAAGGAAAAAATTATCAGTATATAAAATCTTAATATATTTTTAAAAAGGTTAATCTCTGCTAGTGCAGTAATGGGTAGTTTCTAGTCTCTTTATCTATCACATCTCTCAGCATTTTTTTTCAAATATCTCACAATAGGCCGGGTGTGGTGGCTCACGCCTGTAATCCCAGCCCTTTGGGAGGCTGAAGCAGGTAGATCACCTGAGGTCAGGAGTTTGAGAGCAGCCTGGCCAACCTGGTGAAACCCCGTCTCTACTAAAAATACAAAAATTAGCTGGGCATGGTGGCGGGTGCCTGTAATCCCAGCTACTTGGGAGGCTGGGGCAGGAGAATCACTTGAACCTGGGAGGCAGAGGTTGCGGTAAGCCGAGATCGTGCCACTGAACTACAGCCTGGGTGACAGAGTGAGACTCCGTCTTAAAAAAAAAAAAAAAA
>NC_045440.1:48179900-48213349 GCF_002776525.5 Piliocolobus tephrosceles
AAAAAAAAAAAAAAAAAAAAAGAAGGAAACAAAACAAAACCAAAACAAATATCCCACAATAATCATTTCTTGCCCTTATTATTGGAAAAAATAATCTATTCATAAAGAGAAAAATATGATTCAATTTATATAAATTTCCTTTTGAAGGCTTTGGTTTACTCTCTTTTTTTATAAAGCAAGACAGACAGCTGTATCAAATTTATAGAGGCAAAAACTGAAAACTCAAATATTAAATATAATTACTAGGACCAGAATAAAGAAGCTCAAAACTGAGAAAGAAAAACAGCAGTCTTGCATGGCCCCTGTGCAAGGATGACAAACAAATTCGTGAAGTGTTCCATATTTAAAAAAAAAAAAAAAAAAGAAAAGAAAAACAGCAGTCTTTGACAATGAACATTAACTTACTTAGCTCTTTTTTTTTTTTTTTGAGGCAGAGTGTCATTCTGTTGTCTAGGCTGGAGTGCAGTGGCATGATCTCATCTCACTGCAACTTCCACCTCCCAGGTTCAAGCAATTCTCTTGCCTCAGCCTCCCTAGTAGCTGGGACTACAGGCACCTACCACCACACCCTAGCTAATTTTTGTATTTTTAGTGGAGACGGGGTTTCACCATGTTGGCCAGGCCGGTCTTGAACTCCCGACCTCAGGTGACCCATTGCCTTGGTCTTCCAAAGTGCTGGGATTATAGGCGTGAGCCACCATGCCCAGCCTTAATTTACTTTCATAGTATTTTCTCCTTCCAAAGTTAATCTCAGCAACCTCTGGGAACTCCTGTTTTTTCTTTATTCTTTTTTTTTTTTTTGAGACAGTGTCTAGCTCTATCGCCTAGGCTGGAATACAGTGGCACGATCCCGACTCACTGCAACCTCTGCCTCCCAGGTTCAAGCAATTCTCCTTTCTTAGCCTCCTGAGTAGTTGGGCCTAATTTCTGTATTTTTAGTAGAGATGGGGTTTCACCATGTTTCCAGGTTGGTCTCAAACTCCTGACCTCAAATGATCCGCCTGCCTCAGCCTCCCAAAATGCTGGGATTATGGGTGTGAGCCACCATGTCTGGCCCTGTTTTTTCATTCTTTAAAAAATACACTAATTTTTAGAGTAGCTTTAGGTTTATGAAGAAATTAAGCAGAAATACTGAGAGTTCCCATATACTCTCTCACCTATCTCAGTTTCCCTATTAACATCTTGCATTAATGTGATATATTTATTACAGCTGGTCAGCCAATATTGACACATTACTCAGTAAAGTTCATAGTTTACATTGGGTTCACTCTTTCTGTTGTACAGGTCTATGGGTTTTGGCAAATGTATAATGGTACGTGTCCACCATTACAGTATCATACAGAAGTTTCGTTGCTCTAAACATACCCTGTCCACCACCTATTCATCTCTCCCTCCCTCTAAACCCCACGGATCTTTTTAATATTTCCATAGTTTTGCCTTTTCCAGAATGTCATACAGTTAGAATTATACCGCATGCAGCCTTTTTAGATTGGTTCCTTTCACTTAGCAATACACATTTAAGGTTCCTCTATGTTTTCTCATGGCTTGACAGCTCATTTCATTTTGTCACTGAGTAATATCCTATTGTGTGGATGAATAAGCACCAGTATGTTTATCTATTCACCTATTGGAGACATCTCAGTTACTTCCAAGTTTTGGGCATTTATGAATAAAGCTGCTATAAGCATTTATGTGCAGGTATGTATAGATATGTTTTCAACAATTATCTGGATAAATATCAAAAAGTGCAATTGCTGGATCATATGGTAATATGTGTATTTTTGTAAGAAAGTGCTGAACTGCCTTCCAAAGTAGCTGTTCCAATTTGCATTTCCATCAGCAATGAATGATAGTTCTGTTGTCCCATATCCTTCCCTACATTTGGTATTGTGTGTTTTGACTGTCAGCCATTCTAATAGATGTCTAGTGGTATCTCATTGCTGTTTCAATTTGCAATTCCTAATGACATATGATGCTAAGCATCTTTTAATGTGATTATCTGCCATCTGTACATCTTCTTACTGAGTTGTCTGTTCAGAGCTTTTATTAATTTTTTAATTGGGTTGTCTGTTTTCTTACTGAGTTTTAAAGTTCTTAGTATATTCTGAGTACAAGTTCTTTACAAGATATGTGTTTGTAAAGACTTTCTCCAAGTCCATGGCTTGTCTGCATTGTCTTAACAGTATCTTTCACAGAGCAAAATTTAAAAATTTTCTTAATCCAGTCTGTCACTGATGGATATTTGGGTTGATTCGGAATACTATGCAGCCATAAAAAAGGATGAGTTTGCGTCCTTTGTAGGGACATGGATGCAGCTGGAAACCATCATTCTTAGCACACTATCACAAGAACAGAAAACCAAACACCGCATGTTCTCACTCATAGGTGGGAACTGAACAATGACATCACTTGGACTCGGGAAGGGGAACATCACACACCGGGGCCTATCATGGGGAGGGGGGAGGGGGGAGGGATTGCATTGGGGAGTTATACCTGATATAAATGATGAATTGATGGGTGCTGACGAGTTGATGGGTGCAGCACACCAACATGGCACAAGTATACATATGTAACAAACCTGCATGTTATGCACATGTACCCTAGAACTTAAAGTATAATAAAAAAAAAATTAAAAATTTTAACAAAGTTCATCTTGTAAACTTTTTCTCTAACAGATAGTGCCTTTGGTCATTGCCAAAGTTGAAATCATCTAGATTCTCTTCTATCTTATATTCTAGTTTTATAGTTTCACAATTTACATTTAGGTCTATGATTCATTCTGAGTTGCTTTTTGGTGTAAGATCTGTGTCTAGATTCATTCTTTTTCATGTAGATGATCAGGTGTTCCACCACAATTTCTTGAAAAGATTATTTTTCCATTAAATTTCCTTTGCTTCTTTGTCAAAGATCAATTGACTATGTTTACGTCAATTTCTTGTTCTATATTCTGTTCCACTGACCTATTTGGCTATTGTTTTGCCTGTATCACTGCCTTGCTTACAATAATTCTTGAAGTTGGATAATGTCAGTTCTCTTTGTTCTCTTTCAGTATTGAGTCGGTTATTGTAGGTACTTTGCATTTCAACAGAAACTTTCGAATCAGTTTGTTGATAACCATGAAATAACTTAAAGGTATTTTGATTGGAATTACACCGAATCTACAGATCAAGTTGGGAAGAACTGACATCTTAACAACATTGAGTCTTCTTATCTATGAACATGGAATATACTGTTTAGCTCTTCTTTGATTTCTTCATCAGAATTTTGTACATTTCTTCAGGTAGATGTTTTATATGTATATATATTTAGATTTATACCTGTTTGATTTTTTGATGCAAATGTAAATGGCATTGTTTTTATTCTCCAATTGTTCATTGCTAGTATATAAGTAACTATTACATGTTAACATATTCTGCAGCCTTGTTATAATCACTTCCTAGGTTCAGGAATTTTTTTGGTGATTCTCTGGGATTTCTACATACATAATCATAATTATATTATCTGCAAATAAGGACAGCTTTATTTCATCTCTCACAATTGTGAGTGGTGAAAAGGGCATTCTTCCTTGTCTTGCTCCTGTTCTTAGTGGGAAAACATCTAGTTTCTCACCATTAAGTATGATGTCAGCTGCAGGTTTCTTAGAAGAGGTTCTTTAACAAGTTGAGGATGTGTCTTCTATTGCTAGTTGCTGACCTTTTTTTTAAACATCAAAAATGGGTGTTGGATTTTGTCGAATCATTTTCTTCCATCTATTCATAAGATACGATTTTTCTTCTTTAGCCTGTTGGTGTGATGTATTATATTAATTGCTTTTTGAATGGTAAACTTGGTCAAGGTAGATAATTCTTTTTATATGTGTTAGATTTGATTTGTCAATATGTTGTTAAATATTTATGTATCTACATTCACGAGAGACACTGGTCCTTAGTTTTCCTTCCTTATAATGTCTTTGCCTGATTTTTAATACTGGCCTCACAGAATTAGTTATTTGTTATCTGCAAATAAGGACAGCTTTATTTCATCCCTCACAATCTGTGAGTGGTGAAAAGAGCATCCTTCCTTGTCTTGCTCCTGCACTTAGTGCTTAAGTGTTTCCTTAAGTTTCTATTTTCTGGGAAGGATTATAGAATATTCCTTCTGTTTCTATTTTCTGGATGAGACTGTAGAAAATAGGTATAATTTCTGCCCTAAATGTTTGGTAAAATTTACTAGTGAACCCATCTGAGTCTGGTGCTTTCTGCTTGGAAAGGTTATTATTGATTTTCCTTAATAAATGCAGGTCTATTGAGATTATCTGTTTCTCCTTGTATGAGTTTTGGTAGAGTGTGTCTTTCACGTAATCGGTCTATTTCCACTAGGTTAATGAATTTGTGGGCAGAATTTTCCAAAATATTATTTTATTATCATTTTAGTATCTATGGGATCAGTAGTAATGGTCACTCTTTCACTTCTGGTATTAGTAATTTCTGTCTTTTTCCCTTTTCTCTTAATCTGGCTCCACATTTATCAATTTTATTAATCTTTCAAAGAACCAACTTTTTTTTTTCTGTTGATTTTCTCTAATTTCCTGTTTTCAATTTCATTTTAGGTTTGGGAGTACATGTGAAGGTTTGTTACAGAGGTTACATGTGTCATGGGGGTTTGTTGTATGTATTATTTCACCACCCAGGTATTAGGCCCAGTACCCAACAGTTATCTTTTCTGCTCTTCTCCTTCCTCCCCCCCTCCCCCCTTCAAGTAGACCCCAGTGTCTGCTGTTTCCTTCTTTGTGTTCTTAAGTTCTTATCATTTAGCTCCCACTTGTAAGTGAGAACATGTGGTATTTGGTTTTCTGTTCCTGTGTTACTTCACTAAGGATAAGAGCCTCCAGCTCCATCTAAGTTCCTGCAAAAGACATGATCTTGTTCATTTTTATGGCTGCATAGTATTCCATGGTGTATATGTACATTTTCTTTGTCCAGTCTACTGTTGATGGGCATTTAGGTTGATTCCATGTCTTTGCTATTGTGAACAGTGCTGCAATAAACATTCACATGGATGTGTCTTTATGGTATAATGATTTATATTCCTCTGGGTATATACCCAGTGTATTAGTCTGTTACCATGTTGCTATGAACAAACACCAAACACTGGGAAATTTATGAAGAAAAGAGGTTTAATCGACTCATAGTTCTGCATGGCTGGGATGGCCTCAGGAAACTTACAATCATTTTGGAAGGCATGTCTTCACAGGGCAGCAGGAGAGAGAATGAGTGCCAGCAGAGGAAATACCAGTCACTTACAAAACCATCAGATCTCATGAGAACTCACTCACTATCACTAGAACAGCATAGGAAAAATGGCCCCCATGATTCAATTACCTTCACCTGCTCCCGCCCTTGGATGGCCTCAGGAAACTTACAATCACGGTGGAAGGCACCTCTTCACAGGGCAACACGAGAGAGAATGAGTGTCAGCAGGGGAAATACCAATCACTTACAAAACCATCAGATCTCATGAGAACTCACTCACTATCACCAGAACAGCATAGGAAAAACGGCCCCCACGACTCAATTATCTCCACCTACTCCCGCCCTTGACACGTGGGGATTATTACAATTCAAGGTGAGATTTGGGTGGGGACACAGAGCCAAACCGTTATCACCCAGTAATGGGATCGTTGGATCAAATGGTAGTTCTGCTTTTAGCTCTGAGGAATCACCATACTGCTTTCCACAATGGTTGAACTAATTTACACTCCCAACAACTGTGTATTAGGGTTCCCTTTTCTCTGCAGTCTCGCCAGCATCTGTTATTTTTTGACATTTTAATAATAGCTATTCTGACTGGTGTGAGATGGTATGTAACTGTGGTTTTGATTTGCATTTCTCTAATGGTCAGTGATGTTGAGGTTTTCTTTTTTCCCCATATGCTTGTTGGCCACATGTATGTCTTGTTTTGAGAAGTGTCTATTCATGTCCTTTACCCACTTTTTAATGGGGTTTTCTCTTGTAAATTTGTTTAAGTTCCTCATAGATGCTGGATATTAGACCTTTGTCAGATGCATAGTTTGCAAATATTTTCTCCCACCCTGTAGGCTGTTTACTGCTTTGAGTTTCTTTTGCTGTGCAGAAGCTCTTTAGTTTAGTTAGATCCCACTTGTCAATTTTTGCTTTTGTTGTGACTGCTTTTGGCATATTTCTCATGAAATCTTTGCCCATTATTATGTCAAGGATGGTACTACCTAAGTTGTCTTCCAGGGTTTTTACAGTTTCGGATTTTATGTTTAATCTTTAATCCACTTTGAGCTGAGAATTTAAATTATCTTATTTATTAATTATTGGTAAAAATTATTTTGTTCCTTCTATTTATGATTTAATTCACTCTTCTTTTTCTGGTTTCCTAAAGTGGAAGTTTAGATTTACTGATTTAAATATTTTTTCTTTTCTATTGTGTACATTCAATGCTATAAATTTTCTTTACACTGCTTTCACTGAAACTTACAAATTTGGTTATGTTGCATTTTCATTTTCACTTGATTAAAATAGTTTAAATTTCTCTTGAGATTTCTTGATGTGTGTTAGAAGTGTACTGTTTAACTTTCAAGTATTTTGTTACTGAGTTCCAATTTAATTCCATTATGGTCTGAAACATATTCTGTATGATCTTATAATTTAAATTTGTTAAGGTGTGTTCTATGGTCCAGAATTTGGTCTGCCTTGGTGAATGTTCTGCATGAGCTTGAGAAGAATGTATATTCTGCTGCTGTTGAATCAAGTATTCTATAAATGTAATTAGATTCTGTTGATTGTGCTGTTCAGTTCAACAACGACTTTATTGAGTTCTGCCTGCTGGACCTGTCAATTACTTATAAAAGAGTGCTGAAGTCTCCAGCTGTAATAGTGGTTTTGTATATTTTTCTTTGCAGTTCTATCAGTTTTTTTGTCTCATGTGTTTTAAATCTGTTATCACATAAACACACATTAAGGGCTGTTACATCATCTTGGAGAACTGACCTCTTTTTCATTATGTAATGCTCCCTCTTTATCTTTGATAATTTTTCTTGCTCTAAAGTTGGCTTTGTTTGAAATTAATATAGGTACTCCAGCTTTCTTTTTATCAATGTTAGCATCCCCATCTGTGTTTTTCTATTTAAAATGAGGTTCTTATAGGCATTGAGTTTTATTTTTGTTTAAATCCACTCTGGGCCAGGCATGGTAGCTTATGCCTGTAATCCCAGCACTTTGGGAGGCCAAGGCAGGTGGATCACCTGAGGTCAGGAGTCCAAAACCAGCCTGATCAACATGGAGAAACCCCATCTCTATTAAAAATATAAAATTAGCCAGGCATGGTGGCGCATGCCTGTAACCCCAGCTACTTGGGAGGCTGAGGCAGGAGAATTGTTTGAACCTGGGAGACGGAGGTTGTAGTGAGCCGTGAGCCGACCCATTGCATTCCAGCCTGGGAAACAAAATAACCAAACTCTGCCTCAAAAAAAAAAAAAAAAAAAAATCACTCTGACAATCTTTATCTTTTAATTAGAGTTCAGATCAGTGATCTTTAAAGCAATTATTGATCTAGCAGGACTAATATCTATTTGTTACTGTCTTCTATTATTTGCCCTTGTTCTTTCTGTTATTGTATTCCACTCTTTTTCTCCCTATAGTTTTAATTGGCCATTTTATGTGATTTCATTTTTTTCTTCTCTTAATGTAATAATTTTAGTTGTATGCCACATAATCGTGGTTCAGTCAGTGGCAGACTACATATATGACAGTGGTCCCTTAAGATTATAATGGAGCTGAAAGATTCTTATCGCCTAGTGATGTTGTCCTGAGAAACTGACTAATAAGGCTTTCTTGGAACTGGAACAGGAATGCATACCTCAAGAAGAGGTAAGAGAAAAGGAAACTGCAGGAGAAGAAACAGAAGTAGAATCCCCAAGAAAATTCCCAGTGAAGGGTTTAGCAGAAGCTTTTACAGACCTCAACACGCTCCTTAAAGTCTTCTGAAAACATAAACCCCAGTACTAAAAGGTTTTCATTAATGTTGAGGAATGTTCACAGTGTATTCTCTGCTTATAAGCAAATCTATGATGATACAGCAACAAACCAAGTGATCCACCATAGATATATTTCTAAAAGGAATGACATCTGAAGAGGAGCCTCAGGCAGGTCCTTCAGGAAGTTTTCCAGAAGAAAGGAACTGTCATAGGAAATGACAGCTCCATTCACATTATTGCCCATGAAGGCTAGCCAGTGGGACAAGTTGTAGAGGCAGAAGACAGCGTGACATTGATGATCCTGACCCCGTGTAGGCCTAGGCTAATGTTTGTGTATCTCTGTTTTTAGCAAAAAAGCTTTACAAGCTTTTTAAAAAGGTTGGGCACAGCAATTCATGCCTGTAATCCCTTTGGGAGGCCAAGGTGGGAAGAACACCTGTGGCCAGGAGTTTGGGACCAACCTGGGCAACACAGCGAGAAACATTTTTAAAAAGTAGCTGGGTGAGGTGGCACATGCCTGGAGTCCTAACTACCTGGAATGCTTAAGTGAGAGGGTCACTTGTGCCCAGGGGTTTGAGGCTGTAGTAAGCCATGACTGCGCCACTGCACTCCAGTCCGGGGGACGCACGACCTTGCCTCTTAAAAAAAAAGTTATAAAAAATTTTGTTTTAATAGAAAAAAATTTTGAAATAAGGATATAAAAATATTTTTGAAATAATTTTGTACTATGTGTGTTATAAGCCAAATATTACCACAAAAAGATAAAAAAGTTAAGAAAAATTAAGTTTATGAAGTAAAAAAGTGACAGTAAGCTAAGGTTAATTTATTATTAAAGAAATGCTTTTTTATAAATTTAGTATAGCCTAGGTGTTCAGCGTTTATATAAAGTCTACAGTAGTGCACAGTAATGTACTATAACTTCACATTCCCTCACCACTCACTTATGGCCCCCGACCCCAGAACAACTTTCCAGTCCTGCAAGTTCCATTCCAGGTAAGTGCCCTATAGAGAGGCACCATTGTTAACCTTTATACCATAGTTTTACTGTACTTTTTCTATGTTTAGATATGTTTATTTTTTTTCTGACACCATGGTTCTAACGGTGTTTTGTTTTGCATTTGACACAGAGTCTCACTGTGTCACCCAGGCTGGAGTGCAGAGGCCCGATCTCAGCTCACTGCAACCTCCACCTCCCAGGTTCAAGTGATTCTTGTGTCTCAGCCTCCTGAGTAGCTGGGATTACAGGTGAGTGTCACCACACCCAGCTGGAGTTTCACCATTTTGGCCAGGCTGGTCTCGAACTCCTGGCCTCAAGTGATCTGCCTGCCTCAGCCTCCCAAAGTGCTGGGATTACAGACATGAGCCACTGCATTTAGGTATGTTTAGACACACAAATATTTATCATTTTGTTACAGTGTTCTATAGTGTTCAGTATAGTTACATGCTGTACAGGTATGTAGCCTAGGATCAGTAGTCTATACCATACAGCCTCGATGTGTAGTAGGCTATATCACCTAGGTTTGTGTAACTGCCCTTATGATGTCTGCATAATGATGAAATCACCTAATAATGCATTTCTCAGAACATATCCCCATCATTAAGTGATACATGATTGTACTTCCTTTTTTACTTTTTTATGTGGTTCCTCTTGAGTTTGATATGCATTTAAAAGTAATTCAAGTCCACTTTTAAATAACACTATGCCACTCCCCGGGTAGCACAAGTACTTTACAATAACAAAATATTTCTAATTTCTCCTTGTATCTCTTATAATATTGCTGTCATTCATTTCATTTATACATTAACTATGACCACTGAATACATTTTAGCTATTATTTTAAACTAACTTATCTGTTAGATCAACTGAGGTTTTATTTTACCTACATTTATTCCTTCACTTATAATCCTCCTTTCTTTATGTACATCTCCATTTCTGACCTATATTATTTTCCTTCCTTTTGAATAATTTCTTTTAACATTTCTTGCAAGGTAGCCTTAGCACTGACAAATTGTCTCAGTTTTTGTCTGGGCTAGTGTTTTATTTTTCTGTCACCTTTGAAGGATATTTTTGCTAGATATAGGATTCTAAGTTGGTGAGTTTTTTACTTCAATACTTTACTTTTATTTTTTATTTTATTTATTTATTTTTTGAGATGCAGTCTCGTTCTGTTGCCCAGGCGTGCAGTGGTGCGATCTCAGCTCACAGCAACCTCCGCCTCCTGGGCTGAAGCGATTCTCCTGCCTCAGTCTCCTGAGTAGCTGGGATTACAGGCGCGTGCTACCATGTCCGGCGAATTTTTTGTATTTTTAGTAGAGATGGGGTTTCACCGTATTAGCCTGGATGGTCTTGATCTCCTGACCTTGTGATCCTCCCGCCTCAGCCTCCCAAAGTGTTAGGATTACAGGCCTGAGCCACTGGGCCCGGCCTCCTTTAATACTTTAAATATTGTGCTACATCTTTTAGTTTGCAAGATTTCTGAAGGGAAGTCTGATGTAATTCTTATCCTTCTTCCGCTATAGGTGGTATGTTTCTGCCAGCTCCCCCTCTGGTGTTTTTTCTTCGTCTATAATTTTCTGCCATTTAAGTATGACATGCCTAAGTGTAGATTTTGTTTTATATATTGTTTTATTTATTCTGTTGCTGTTTAAGCTTCCTGAATCTATGGTTTGGAACATATCATTACTCTGGAAAAATTCTTTTTTTGACTTCCTGTGTTTTCTCTCCTCTGGTATTCCCATAACATGTATGCCATACCTTTTGCAAATGTACCACAGTTCTTGAATATTATGTTCCGTTTTTTTCTTTCGCTCTTTTTTCTTTTTGTATTTTAGTTTTGGAAGTTTTGGTTGACATTTCTTCAAGCTCACGAATTCTTTCAGTGGCCGTGTCCAGTCTACTGATGAGTCCATCGAAGGCATTCTTCACTTCCGTTATGGTGCCTTTGGTTTCTAGGATTTCCTTTTGATCTTTCCTAGGGTTTCCATCTCTCTCCTTTACCCACCTTTTCTTGCCTGTTTGTCCAATCTTCCCTTTAGAGCCCCTAGCATATTAATCTTAGGAATTAAAAAAATTCCTAGTCTGATTAATTCTAACATCTCTGCAAAATCTGAGTCTGGTTCTAACGCTTGTTCTGTTTCTTCAAACTGTGACTTATTTGTCTTTTAGAATATCCAGTAATTTTTTGTTGTTGAAAGCCAGACATGACATATTGTGTGAGACAGACTGCAGTATAAAGATCTTTAGTAAAAGGTTTTAAAATTTCCCTTTTTAAAAGTTTTTTTCCTTTTCCATTTTACATGAGATATATATTTAAATCAGCAGATGCTGGACTTGAAGGGGAAAGTATCAAGGATTCTTTTACTCACTTTTTTTTTGTAAAGACAGATTGGCCCCATGTGAACAGCTATATAGAAAAAAGTGATGAAACTGTTCTTGGTTTTATAACGATTTATTTTTAAAAATTACAATTATCCAGTGGAACAACATATGTGAGGTTTGTTATTATCATGTTGTTGCTGTTGTTGAAACAGGGAGAGTCCTGGAACAGAAAGATCAGAGCCGGACGAGCAAGCCACTAATGGAGAGTCTTTCCACAGAATCAGTATTTTCCCCATCCACTTCTCCATGAGATGTCAATCAAGACACACCATCTCGAAGTAGACAGTTTTTAAAAAAAAGATACACCACTGGTAAAAGTAATTTAGGAAAGCCAGAAAACAATGACAGCAATATGCTTGTGTGCCTTCACCATTTCACGTCCAATAAAAGAATAGTAGCTCTCTGTCCAAAGATGGAAATAGAAAAATAAAACAGTAGCCCGCAGGCAACATCTGGTGAACCCAACCAAGACTGGCACCAGTGGGGGCCATCTGGCGAACCATACTGATCCTAAGCTGGTAGCCAAGACAACACCTACAGAGGCTACATCTGGTTGACCTGGCGATTTTAATGAAGGGCTGTCTTTTATTGTTTGCTATAGTGTTTTCCAAAGCTAAAATTTTCTCTGGTGTCCATGTTTTTGTCTCCCCTGTTATCTTTGGGTTTCTCTACAGCCTTCTTCTTAAGTAAGGTCTGAGGTGCTCAGTTCTTTCCGTTTTATTCCTCTGTTACTACACAGGAGCCTTGCTAATGTGGTGGTATGGTATCAGGGTATGGGAGGTATTCTATAGTCCTATGATGAGGTCTAGGTCTTTAGTAAGCCCACTGTGCCTCTGGGCTGTGATCTTGACAGGTGCTTCTGATCTTTTTTCTCCCCAGAGAAACAGGAAGGCTGGAGGAAATCTGGAGTTGGTGTTGGCGTTTTTCCTTCCCCCTAAGTTAACTGGGCTCTGATAAAACCCCAATTGGTTAGACTCTGGTAAAATAGTTTATCTTGAGGGCTGAATGCTCCAGTTTACTGTTAAATGGCTACCTTTCCCTTTCCCCGACACAAGCACAACGAGTTGTTTCCTGATCTTCACAGTGAGAAACTAGCAGGGTTCCTAGACATAGAAGGTAAAACATAAAACAAAAGTGTGCCCACTCTCCCCAAGACAGGACCCCCTGGAGTGTAACTTGCAAGCTTGTCCACACTGAGCCTCTGGCAATGCGTCAAATAACTGAAGTTTTCTTAGGCTGGTTCTGGGTTCTGCTGGATACTTCTGCTCCAGGTCTTTTGCTCTGGGAAGCTGTGATTCTCTGTTTATTTGCCTGTCGTTTGCTCCAATTTGGGGGCAGTTGTTTGTTCTGTGACAATTCTCTGATGAAGCTAAAAACCATTGATTTTTAGTTTGTTCAGGTTTTTCTTATTGTGAAGATAGGAGTGACAACTTCCACCCGCATTACACGCCAGACTAGAAACCAGAAGTCAGAACCTCCTGCTTTGGACTGCTTCATTTTTATCTATTTAAACACCGTCTTGTTACAGTTCCTGGATGTTCAGTTGCCACATCCCTGCAGCACCCTGCAGTTAGCTCTGGGAATCTCCTCAACGGTTTCATTTCTGTACATTTGGTTCCTCTAAACACTAGGCAGCTGAATGCACCATCTCCATAAAACAGCCAAGAAGAAGCTGGGTTCATTTTTTTCTTTTTGCTCATGGTCTGCCACTACGTGACAGTTACGTGGTTTTTAAGGCTTCTTAGCCAATAAAGACTAGATTTTGCTCCCTGTGACCAAAATCCATGCCTTAAATTTTCTGATTTCTCTCTTAGCACTTAGCAAAGTAACAGTAAGGTAGCAGGACTCCACTCTTTGTTAATAGTAAACTCAAAATTTATTGATGTTTAATCTGGCTCTAATCCAATGGACCAGACCAGAATTAAATAACCAAGAACGGTGAGAAATGCACATGTTGTGATGTCAGCAAGGTCACTTGCTGACCCTAGGCATCATTGCAATGTTCCTCATTTCAGTACTGGGTGCACTGCCTCAGTGTGAGGAAGCCGAGGGTGGGAACAGCCCCACAACAGAACATCTTTCCTCTCTGTCCTTTCCACAAATTCGGAGGCTCTAAGTTTAACTCAGGGGAATACAAGATTCCTAAGGACACACAGGCTGATGCCACTATATGTTTCTGGATTCCTTCTGATCCACACTCAAGTTTTGCCAGGTATCTTAATGAGGTGGCTGGAACTACACTGAGAAGACTGTATCACATTTTCTACAACTGCAGGGAAAAGGGGTAAGCCCCTGACACTTCCCACAAATCTAGACAGCATATACACAACCTGGTGTTCTCTCAGGACAATTCAATAGGCACAGCCAGCTCTAACTAGCCAGCAGTGCTACCACCTTGTAACTTTTTTTTTTTTTTTTTTGTGAGGTAGGGTCTCACTCTGTCACCCAGGCTGGAGTGCACTGGCTCCTGGGCTCAAGTGATCTTCCTGCCTCAGCGACCTGAGTAGTTGAGACTAAAGGCGTACGCCACCACACCTGGCTAATTTTTGTATTTTTGGTAGAGACAGGGTTTCACCATGTTGGCCAGGCTGGTGTTAAACTCCTGACCTCAAGTGATTCTCTCACCTTGGCCTCCCAAAGTGCTGGGATTACAGGCATCAGCCACTGCACCTGGTGGTGACCTCTTTTTATAAGTTCTTTCTTCATACAGAAAACTTTGGAAACAGAGAGAACATAAAATTTTCTAAATTTTCACCTATGTTTGTTAAAGAAAAGAAAGTAGATGATTCAGTTAGTAATGCCACAGCTAGAACCATAAAAAGAAAGACACTTTTTTTGTTTGTTTGTTTTCCAGGCTGTCTCCTATTCTGGTAAATGGAATATCAGGATTCTCCACAGAATCCTGTGATGACAAGGCAGCAAGCAGCTGCCCTTTGGCACGGCATGTAAATGAACTCAGTCACCCCCTGGGTTTTCCCCTCTTCTTTCCCTGCTCTTTAGGAGGACACAGAATCATAGGGAGTAACGAGCTGAAGTTTGCTCTGTACTTTAACAGCAGGCAGGGAGCCAAACTGCAAATACAATGACCAGATTCAGTTTTACAAGCAAACACTGGAACTGAATTCACCCTAGTCCGGGAAGAATGCCTCGGATCAGAACTAGCAGGAAATCCAATTCAAAACAGGGTGTGTCATCCCTAATTCACAGTGTGGCCTTTACACCTTTCATGAAGTCCTTTGGAAATAAAAGCTTCCTTCTGTAAAAGGTCTCCCCTAAAAACTACATTTTACTAAATTGTATCAGAAATATTTTGCAGGAGATGTCTGAATTCCCAACACTAGCACCCTTGGTACAAAATATTAGTTCCACTATTTCTCCTCTGAATATTATTAAAGTTTTAGAATTTATTAATAATTACTTAATTCTCCCAATTCCCTTCAAACCTCTGAGTGTTCTCTGACATCATGTAGTAGCAACTCCTTTCTTGTTCTCTGGGTCACTTGAATAACTTAATATGAAAATGCTTTGAGACCTTCAGAGAATTAGGCCAGTGGCATATTTTGGCCCAGGCATCCCCAAGATATGCCAGGAGGTTTACGTGCCTGTCTCTCTGCCTCCAGCTGGCCAGGGTTGTCCCAGGGCTCTGAGGAGGAACACACGCAAATGCTGAGAGTCTGCAGTTCCTCGGAGGTGGTCAGGAGAGGTCAGGACCTGCTGCCCATGGCTGACCCACCAAAATGGTGCTGCGACAATAGGATACCAAAGGCTTGCAGTTAGGCATGTGAAACAGTGAGCCACATGCCAGATATACACATTTTAATCTGGATATACATGGGAGGAGAGTATATGAGAAATGATGAAGCACAGGCTTCCTAAACTGGTTTAGAAGAGGAGGAGGAGGAGATTTCTCATCCACACAATGACAGTACTTTTTATGTTAATTCTTAGTTTGCATAATCTAGTTTCAGGTGGAGAGTTGCCTGATTTACCTAATAAAATACAGGATGCCCAGGTAAATGTAAATTTCAGATAAACAATTAATTTTTTTTTTAGTATACATGTGCCTGGTAGTTTATAAAAAATTCACATTTACCTGGCACCCTTTATTTCATTTGGTAACCCAACTCAGGTGTTAATTCTAATTAATTCATCTCCAAAATAACTTTTAGTGGTATTTTAGAAGCTACCACACCAGGTATCCTTCTGACACTTCAGGACACTTAATCCATCACTGTGTTTTTTCATGAGTGTATGGACAAAACTGGCATCTCCTCACCTCTTACAGGAAAACAGAGAGGCCTGCAGTTCTGTGGGAAGACTTCAAAACAGCTCTCAAAAACTAAAATTGTATCACCAGAGAAACTGGGTTATGTAATGGTGCATACCACACTTCTGTTTTCCTGAGGAAGTTAGCACTTCTTATTGAGACGGCTGCGGGCTGATCGTGCTGTTATCACCACTAAAAAACAAAAATCGGTGAGGCCCCCCAGAGGCTGCTCAGCACTATGTAACAGAGAAAAGAGGGGCAGGCCTGGGTGCAGGGTGGTCAAATCCGTGATCCAGCCTGACCCCCATCACCAGCTAGCAGGGAGACAGACTCACAATGAAGATAAAACAGAGCTGCTGTACTGGCTGGACCTGAGGTGGTTTATTTAAGTTGGCAGCTACATCGAAGGACTTCTAAAAAGCTCAAGTGACAGTTATACCTTTGTACTCTCCACATTCAACAGTCCTTTTCCCTTAAAACATGCATAATCTTCAAACGTCCCTGACTAGGTGGAAATGCGTCTTTCTTCCAAGCCAACTTCTCAGTCCACATTAGTCCATACTTGGCTACAGAATTGATGTTTGTGGCCACAATCCTACTAGAAACCACCTTTGGGTAATATCCTTATCTTGTTGATCTGGTTAGGGTCAAGTAAAACGAAATAGGTTTTCAATCAAATACTAAGAAGCTCACAAAATGGAATTTAGGTGAAAACACACCAAAGTAGTATTAAAGTTCAAATTCCAAAAGAAACACTTGCATTAAAAAATAAAAGCCATGCCTAGTGGCTCTCTATGCCTGAAGTCCCAACAATTTGAGAGGTGGGAGATCGCCTGAGCCTGGGAGGTCGAGGCTGCAGTGAGCCGAGATTGTGCCGCCGTACTCCAGCCTGGGGGACAGGGGGAGACTCTGACTCAAACAAATTAAAAAAATAATAATAATAAAAATAAAGAAGGAAGGAAGGAAGGAGGGAGAAAACCACACACACACACGCGCACACACACACACGTGCACAAAGATCACTGTAAATCTTTAAACTATTCCTTTTAAAACAATGTGACAGAAACATCATGAGGTTACTAGAGAATTCACAAATAATGCATAATATAGAGCTTTCTCAGAAACAAAGTACTACCACCTAAAGAAAAAATAAAACCTATCCAAAACCAAGAATCCTAGGTAAATAAAATGCTTTTAGCATTAAAAACTAATAATAAAAATAGGTTTAAAAACCATGTTTTTAAAAATTGCAACAAATACTTCTTACTTTTAACTGTCTTTTTTAAGAGAGCAAAGCAATGGAATATTGTGCATCCCACACAGTGTGACAATGTGTGATTTTGGATAGGAACACATTTGAACCCTAACCAACCTTGGCAGGAGGAGAGGGTGGGAGAGTCATTCTCCTGGGGTCACGCCAGTAACCAGGACATAGAGACTTCCTCTTTCCCTAAGAGCTCACAGGCCCTTCCCATTCCCACACTGGCTCAGATCCTTCAGCAGCCTTTCCTGCTGCTGACAACCAAATGGAGAAAATAAATGAACTTTAAAACAGCTATTTTCTTCACAGATTTAGGGAAAGACACCATGTAAGGGAAAACACATGTGGGTAGATACAAAATACAGTCACGTATTTATTGCGGATGCTGCAGAAATCTTGGAGTCAAAGCACAAGCTTCATTGGTAAGAGTGGAACACAGCAGGAGAGGCTGACCCCTTCAGTATCACAGTTCTTTTTCTCCTGCTCATTCATATATTTCTTTTCTTCTTTTTTCTTTTTGTTTTGAGACAGACTGTCACTCTTGTCGCCCAAGCTGCCAGGCTGGAGTACAGTGGCACGATCTCAGCTCACTGCAATCTCTGCCTCTCAGGTTCAAGCGATTCTCCTGCCTCAGACTCCCCAGTAGCTGGGATTACAGGCACCCGCCACCATGCCTGGCTAATTTTGGTATTTTTATGAGAGACGGGGTTTCACCATATTGGCCAGGCGTCTCAAACTCCTGACCTCAAGTGATCCGCTCGCCTCTGACTCCCCAACTGCTGGGATTACAGGCATGAGCCATCGTGCCCAGCCTCATTCATATATTTCTAAGAACTAGGAACATACTTCATTAACACAAAATACTCCCCAATCTTGATTAGATTTCAAAACTAACTAGAAGAATCCAAACGCAAAATGGATCTCTCTTCTAAGCTGTCTTGAGTAGAGGAAAATAAAAAATAAAGAGTGGCTGGGCACGGTGGCTCACGCCTGTAATCCCAGCACTCTGGGAGGCTGAGGTGGGCGGATCACGAGGTCAGGAGTTCAAGACCAGCTTGGCCAACATGGTGAAACCCCGTCTCTACTAAAAACACAAAAATTAGCTGGGCATGGTGGTGCGTGCCTGTAATCCTAGCTACTCCAGAGGCTGAGGCGGGAGAATTGCTTGAATGGGGACCCAGGAGGTGGAGGTTGCAGTGAGCCGAGATGGCGCCACTATACTCCATCCTGGGCGACAGAGCAAGACTCTGTCTCAAAAAAAAAAAAAAAAAAAGAAAAGAAAAAAAAGAATCACAAAAAAACAACTGGGTATCGTTTCTGTTATCTTCCATGTAGGCTCTGTAATTTCTTCATTTATAGCCACACGCATCCCATAATACCCAAGACAGAAATTTCTGGTATTAATTATTTGCCCTTAAGGAGAAAGCAGTAAAGAAAGGAAGAAATGTGAAACATGGTTATTACTAGTTGACTAGCCAAAGCATGTCCAATTAAATCTCTAGTAAAACTGAATGAAGTTGACCTAAATTTTCCCTTGGAACAGCCGATAGAAACAAGGAAGGGTTCAGAGGCATACATGGATCCCGTCCAATCTTTGTGATATATCACCCCATTCTTCAGAGCCTCTCTATTGTCAGACGTCTCGGATCCAACATTCATTCTCAAAATGGTACACATGCATTTTCCTCTAAAGAAGTGAAGCCTTTTTACTTTTCTTCAGAGCAAGGCCATGTCTACACTTACATCAACGCCATATGAAGCAGCAGGACGAGGTCATGCTGAACACACAAAGGGAAGGTCACAGTTCTGGAGTAATATCCCTGGAAAAGTCTTTGAGCCTCATCCAGTTTGTTAAGATTTTCTCAGGGCCATCAGCAAACCCTACTTTCATCTACAGATTATAGGATGACAAGATGGGGTTCTTTTGGGAAGTCATGCCTAGTGTCACACAGCTTTGTGATCTACTGGTAGTGGGAATTCAGCAAGTTATTTAACCTCAATGACTTCAGTTTCCCCATCTGCAAATTTACAATAATGCCTCCCTTCCATTTGTGTTAAGGATGAAAAGAAATAGCCTACACAAAGCATTAAATACAGTTGGCTTCTTTTTTGAAAGGAGTAAGTTAAGAATTTTCATGCCAGTTTCAGCCCATGGTCTTGTGCTGCCAAAGATTAGACCAAAAGGGGTGGGAATTGGCTCTGAGGCTGACAGAGAAAAATATTCATGCTACAAAGATTCTGAAGGCTAGATTTTTAAATGAACAAACTACTCTTTAGCCAGACTTCTGGGAGCTTGCTTGACACAAGTATAAAATTAAACAATTCAGGTTTTGTTCAGTTCATACCAGACACTCAACATATACCAGTTTCAAAAGGAAGAAAAAAGTTGAATGGAACAGGTCCCTGCCATCCATGGGGCTTACACATGTTCAACTGATCATTAACAAGCTGGGGGATCATTTAACGAGCCGGCTGATCAATACAGGAATGTGTACAGAGCTTATAAAATATTTGCCTCTCCGTGTTACAAGAGGTGTGTCACTAAAATTCCTGTTTATAATTTTTCAGAAAAACTAAAGATAACTAAGTGGGAATCAAATAATAGATACTCCATAGTCAAATATAACTATATTATCTATAGTTCACGCTATAAGATTCTTGGTAGCTAACCCCTTTTCCTCCCATAGGATTCGGGATGAATTTGTGCTATACCAATTGGTATAAGGGCTTAATATAATGACGAGAGGTAGAATTTTAAAATCTGTCACACTCTGCTCATTGACTAATTCAGTTGTCTTTGATCATATACCTTGTTTAAAAATTTTTAAAGATGTCTCCAATCAAGCATATGTATTTATAAATTAATCTTTTTTTTTATTTTGCAAACTTGCTATCACATATAATCAAAGTATCTTTTTTGTTTGTTTTTTTGAGGCAGGGTCTTGCTCTGTTACTTAGGCTAGAGTGCAGTGGTGCCATCACAGCTCAGTGCAGCCTTGACCTCCTGGACTAAAACAATCCTGCCACCTCAGCCTCCTAAGTAGTAGGGACTACAGGCCTATGCCACCATGCCTGGCCAATTATAAATTTTTTACTACAGACAGGGTCTCGCCATATTGCCCAAACTAGTTCTGAACTCCTGGTCTCAAGTGATCTTCCCTCCATACTTTGGACTCCCAAAAGTGCTAGGATTACAGGCATGAGCCACTGCACTTGACCAAAGCATCTTTTTAAAAACTTTGTTATGGGGTTTAAAAGAACACAAAGTGGCCAGGCACAGTGGCTCACTTCTGTAATCCCTGCATTTTGGGAGACCCAGGTAGGTGTGTCACTTGAGGTCAAGGGTTTGAGACGAGCCTGGCTAACATCGATGAAACCCTGCCTCTACTAAAAAGACAAAAATTAGCCAGGCATGATGGCACGTGCCTGTAATCCCAGCTACTCAGGAGGCTGATGCAGGAGAATTGCTTGAACCCAGGAGGCAGAGGTTATAGTGAGCTGAGATCGAGCCACTGCATTGCAGCCTGGGCAACAAGAGCGAAACTCTGTCTCCAAAACAACAAAACAACAACAACAACAACACACATAGCCAGGTCAGAGAACTGTCCACTCTATCATTTTCTTGATCTTATGTACTTGGCATTATTAAATTATTTCCAACCTATAGTTCTTTACAGGAATCTTAGAGCTTGGCTTTCAAAGGTTTCACCAATTATTCACATTTCTTCATTTTGCTAACATAAGACATTAAAAGTAGCATAAGACTTGAGGCTGGGCACAATGGCTCACGCCTGTAATCCCAGCACTTTGGGAGGCCGAGGTGGGTGGATCACGAGGTCAGGAGACTGAGACCATCCTGGCTAACACGGTGAAACCCTGTGTTTACTAAAAATACAAAAATTAGCCGGGTGTGGTGGCAGGCGCCTGTAGTTCCAGCTACTTGGGAGGCTGAGGCAGGAGACTGGCGTGAACTCGGGAGGCGGAGCTTGCAGTGAGCCGAGATCATGCCACTGCATTCCAGTCTGGGCAACAGAGCGAGACCCCATCTCAAAAAAAAAAAAAAAAGTAGCATAAGACTTCAGTGATATAACAACATGCCCTATCACCCCAGTTCTAGCGAGTGGCTGTCACCAGATGTGATGCTCTGGTGTGAGTGTGCTCCTATTTCCCAATGCCTTCAGCACAGCGTCTAGACACATAATGGGACCACCATAACATTTATTGGTCAAATAAAGAGAAAAGCATTATAAATCAAATAAAAAGAACTGTTTCAAATATTTCAAAAGGGAAATGCTATAAACATTTCTACTCTCCTAACTGAGATAATTAGGTGAAGCCCAAGGCAAAATAGTTACCATTGCAAGAATGTTGGAGCCAATTAAATGGAGCAGCAGTTTCTATAATTTAATTCCTATTAATAAGTTCCTGAATATCACAATAAGCACATCACAAGAATACACCTGAACTTTTAGGATGCCTGCATGTCTAGCATGAGGTGAAACTGGAACTAACAAAGTGCCTGGCTGCTGTGTCAGACCAATGTATCTATGAATTGCCACCAATGCACTTTTTCACGTGGAGAATATCTGTGAATGCTCACTGAATAGCCTACAATTACTTTAAAATATTTTTTTAAAAGTATTAACAACCTTAGAATTTAAAGTAAAAACTCCAACTACAGAGTGTATATTAATTTAGTGAAAGAGATTAGAATGAGAAAGAAAAGCTATAACACAATGAAATAGAATATAGTCAAGAACTCTTACGATGTATAGGAATATAATATACGATAGGAGAAGCATTTAAAATCAGTGAGGGAAAATTATTCAGAAAGTAGTGCTGATAAAATTGTTTGAAAAACAATTAGAATTAATCTCTACCCTCAAATGATACATCAAAATAAATTTCAGATGGATTAAACAGTTAAATACGAATAATGAAACCATGAAAATTAGCAAATTTTTCATTGATTTCATGATTACAAGATGTTCTCACTATGAATAATTTCATAAACTTCTTTTCAAATTATTTAATGCCTACATATTATTGATAGCTTTAGGTTAAAAGTATGTTTTCTGAGAAAACTACAATCAGGATAGGTGAACATAATCATTTTGGATACTTAATGAATTTGATACAAATACATCAACAGAATATTGTGTAGACAGACCAGCTAATGAGGGAGGAGCCCACTCTTTTCTGAGCCCTCAGGGATAAGCAGCCTCAGGGACATCTGTGGTCATGGATATGCACCTCATATCAAGCAACCAGTGTCTGTGGGCACGGGGAGGGCTGGTATTGGAGTATAAAGGATTGATGAGGAGCTCTCTGTATCTTAGTAGCAGACTTCTATTTTTTTTTTTGTTGGAGACGGAGTCTCACTCTGTCGCCCAGGCTGGAGTGCAGTGGCCAGATCTCGGCTCACTGCAAGCTCCGCCTCCCGGGTTTATGCCACTCTCCTGCCTCAGCCTCCCGAGTAGCTGGGACCACAGGCGTCCGACACCTCGCATGGCTAGCTTTTTGTATTTTTTAGTAGAGACGGGGTTTCACTGTGTTAGCCAGGATGGTCTCAATCTCCTGACCTTGTGATCTGCCCGTCTCGGCCTCCCAAAGTGCTGGGATTACAGGCGTCAGCCACAGCACTCGGCCGCAGACTTCTATTTTGCAAGTAATAGTAATAATTATTTTTTTAAGTGGGGGTATTTCATAATTTAAAGGTGTATCTGCCAGGCACAGTGGCTCACACCTGTCATCCCAGCACTTTGGGAGGCCTAGACAAGTTGATCACTTGAGGTCAGAAGTTCAAGACTAGCGTGGCCAACTTGGTGAAATTCTGTCTCTATTAAAAACACAAAAAATTAGCTGGGCATGGTGGCAGGTGCCTGTAATCCCATCTACTTGGGAGGCTGAGGCAGGAGAATTGCTTGAACCTGGGAGGCAGAGGTTGTAGTAAGCCAAGATTGTGCCACTGCACTCCAGCCTGGGTGACAAGTCATCAGGGAAATGCAAATCGAAACCACAATTAAATACCACTTCACACCCATTAGAATGGCAATTATCAAAAAAAGAAAATAACAAGTGTTGGTGAGAACGTGGAGAAACCGAAACTCCCATGCATTGATGGTAGGAATATAAAATGATGCAACCTCTGTGGAAAACAATATGGCAGTTCCTTAAGAAGTCAAACCATAAAATCCATCAATTCCACTCCTAGATCTATAGCTGAAAAAAAATTGAGAGCAGAAACTAAACAGATACTTGTATATTTATGTTCACAGAAGCATTATTCACACAGTAGTCAAGAGGTGAAAACAAATATTTCACAGGATGAACAGATGAATGGATAAAAAAAATATGGCATATACATACAATGAAATATTATTCAGCCTTAAAAAAGGAAGGAAATTCTGACACAATGTGGATGAACTTTGAGAACATTATGCTAACTAAAATAAGCCAGACACAAAATAACAAATATTGTATGATTCCACTTAAGAGTTACCTAGAATAGGCAACTTCATACAGGTAGAAAGCAGAATAGAGGTTACTAGGGACTTGTGGAGAGAAGAAGGAGTTAGTGTTTAATGGGTACCAGAGTTCATGTTGGGGATGATGAAAAAGTTCTGGAAATGAAAAGCGGTGTTGGTTGCGCCACATTATGATTGTAGTTAATACCACTGAAAATACATCTAAGAGTGGTTAAAATGGTAATTTTTATGTTATGCATATTTTACCACAATTTTTCTAAAAAGCATTTCATGAGGCTGGGTATGATGGTTCATGCCTGCAATCCCAGCACTTTGGGAGGCCGAGCCAAAGAACTAACTACTTGAGCCCAGAAGTTCAAGACCAGCCTGGGAAACAAAGGAAGACTTTGTCTCTTAAAAAACAGACATTGGCTGGGCACAGTGGCTCACGCCTGTAATCCCAGCACTCTGGGAGGCCGATGTGGGCAAATCACGAGGTCAGGAGATCAAGACCATCCTGGCTAATATGGTGAAACCCTGTCTCTACTAAAAATACACAAAATTAGCTGATATGGTGGTGCGTGCCTGTAGTCCCAGCTACTCAGGAGTCTGAGGCAGGAGAATCTCTTGAACCCGGGAGTGGAGGTTGCAGTGAGTGGAGATCGCACCACTGCACTCGAGCCTGTGCGACAGAGCGAGACTCCATCTTAAAAAGAAAAAGAAGGTGTTTCATGGACTGTATGTGTATACACAAAAAAGCTTACAGAGGAAATGTATTTCTGCCTCAAAGAAGAGCAATTTCATTTATTCAGTCAACAAATGTATTACGCTTATGAGATCTGCATAGAAAACAGTTCAGACAATTTAGACCTAGAATTTCGTACAGTATTGGGAATGAGACAAAATATAATAAAGTCCTGTAAGTGCTATTATAGAGCCATATATGTCACTATTCCAGTCCTAAGATTTGTAGATTAGCCTCCCAAGGGGATTGGGACACTTCCCAAGGATCCCTGGGAACAGTGGCAGGCCCTAATTATACCCCGCCTTCATCATTTTTAGTCTTTTCTATACCAGAGGACATCAAAGCTAAGGACAACAACATAACAGTATTCAGTTGATTCTCAGACAGAATATTAGGTAGATGTTGACAAGGTTCTTTTCTGCTAAGTGTTCGGAGAACATACACTTAAAAAAGCAGAGAACAATCCTTCATATTTTGAACTATGAGCTTAATTCTGTTAGTAATTCCTCATAAGCACCAAAATAGGTCACTGGTTTCTTTAGCAGAAGATCTTTTAGCTGAAGAAATTGGCAGATAGAAAATTTAAGTAATGGGCTATTGTCAGAAAACACACTAGAATCAGTTGAAGGCTAGTGGGGATCAGATGTGCAGGTTAAGCCTCCACAGCACAGTGTGGCCCAGCCCTCTATTTCCATCCCCTACCCTGCACTGGGACTTCTGTTCAAAAGGAGGACATATGGTCTTCCTCTTGTTGAACTTTAAAGAAAACAGGAAATCGTGTTTAAACTAATTTCTATGGTTTTGTGAATCCTCATGATTAACAAATAGCCAATCAAATTCTTCAGGAATGATGAAAAATATAAACCCAGAAACATAAGGGTAGAATGTCTTTGAAAAGCATAGCCTTTTACAGCCTTTGAAAGCAGTCAGAGGTGCTTGTGAAACCATGTGTGCTGTTTTGGGTGTTGGCCTCAAAGTATATAAAATATAATCTGTAGTATATTGTTTATTTGTTTTTACTTTTCTGATGTCTGAATATCAGTCACCTACATACTTATATTTCCCTTATCTCCCTCATCATATTCTGGTTTCTATTTTTTATGTCTCTCCTAACATTGCCTATTCAAATTACTTTCAATCAGTAACTGTGACAGCCTCAGAATCACATCCAAAAAACTACTTCCACAGATTTTAGCACAGATTTGAGTATACCCCTCTTTTATGCCTCACTGTTTCCTTAGATTTCTACCACAGTAACTGAAAAGCAACACTATACATATTTCTGCAGGCACATCCTCTGCAGTGGCCTCCCAGCGCCTCCCTCCCCTCAAACAGGTAACAAGGAGCACACCTTCCTCTTCTCCATGTCGTCAGCGCCAACACAGAGCAGTGAGTGCATGCTTGTAGAATTGATAGATAAGTGCATTTGGGATATATTAACTTTATGAGCCCGGGGATGAGTTTAGGTGGTGAGTTTTTGTTTTAGAAATCCCTGTTCCAAATCCAATCTAGCAGTCATTTCTATACCAAATGAATGAAAAAAAACTCAATCAGTAACTTCAGAGTCAGACAATTTAATGAACGTAAAACATACAGGACAAAAGCAGGCATATTAAAGGCAACAAATCCTAGTTTCCCTCTGCACTCCTGTCAGCTAATACTTAAATTGTTATTATCAGATTCAGGGACTTTTAATCACAGACACAAAAGGTGCAATGCCATGGACCTTTTTCTGCAGCACTCTCCTGAATGCAAGCACTATGTTACTTTCACATTATAGAGCCCATGGTGAGTCACCAACCACAGCCCAAGAAGGCATATGGTTCACCTGTGGGCAAGAGGCAGAGAGAACAACAGTAGGGTGACTATAGCAAAAACAACCTGTTTTTCAAATTCTAATAATAGACGGTAGGAAAACACACATTTAGACACACATCTAACCCTAGAACTTGTAGCCATTTTAAAGTTATTAACATAGATCCCATGCCAAGCAACAGTCTCTCCTCCACCCTCACCCTTATATCTAAAAATAAAATGAAACATTACAGCCACATATTTTGCTTGCCTCAGCCAATAGCTCAAAAAACCCCCTCAAGTCCTACTGTTGCTGGATCAGTCCACTGTATACTATGAGTCAGCACTTCTCCACATTTCTGGAAATTCCTCACCAGCAACATGACCTACAAGAGGAAGCCAACTTTCCATTTCAATGTATAACAGGAAGTATTCAAACAGATTTCACCTAAACTGGAGAACTGTTGTTAATGTAATTGCTGTTACATCAGAATGAGTGCAAATCTACTGAAAGACATCAAGTTGTTTTTTTTTAAAGTATAATATTTTATTTTAAAATACAGACATATAGATTGTAATTAGTTAAACCAGTATACTGATTTTGAACAGAGGTATTTTAGTGGCTGGAAGACAAGAAAAAGACAAACTTTAAATTTAACTCAATTACTGTCCATTTTTCTATTGCATATATTGTTGCAGAGTTGTAAGACTTGGGCAAAACCTGTTTGTTAAGAATCTGTTTTGTTTTGAATATATGGTTTGAGCAGTACTGTAGAGAAATAACATTGGAAGTGTAAATATTTTGAGAAAAGACATTCTGCAGCAGACGCTAAAATTAGAGTTTAACTCTCTCAATGATTGGCTTAAATTTGTTTGAACAGAACAAGCTATGTTAATAGATTCCAGAGATTTTATGTTTCAGAAGTGATCTTTCAGAATATTAACAGATCTTAAAAAAGCCTGTAGATTAACTAGAGGGTTATTTCATCAGGGTCCTTGCTTTAACACTCAGAAAGCTGCGTTCATAGTTAAAATGTCAACTACAAGAAGTCGTTTTTCCATAATTCTTACGGAGTTTCAAGACTTAAGTTCAGTAAAAAGCCAAATAGCTTAGTTATTACAGTCATTAATAAATTTATTTAACATTCGTGCAGCATCGGAATGCAAGACATCTGGTTCTAATTTCAATTTTGGCTTAGAATAAAAGCGCCTCCTCCACAATACTTTGATTATAAACTATCCTTTTCCTCCTCTCTTTTTTTCTTCTTTGGAAGCTGTTGTCCTTCATTCTTGCTGGAAGCCACCTGACCACTGCCAGGAAGAAGAATGCAAAACATTCCCAGGAGCGGCCGTGACGTCAGCGCCACATTCCACCTCTCCGTGGTCAGGGCTGTCGGGAAGCTCCAGCCTCCAGCAAAACCACTGGGAGAGATAGCAGCTGGGGCCTGCACTAAATCATATTATACTAAAACCTCCTTCATGTTATGCTTTAAAAATGCACAATGTCTTCCCCCCAAAACAGAGAGAGAGAGAGAGGGAACAGAGCTGGCTTTATAAGCCATATTTACTGTTTATCTTCATATTTATTTTTTATCTCCAAAAACACTTTGGGTTTGGGGGAGGAGAAAAACAAGTAAAAAGTGATTAACAATAATCCTCAGCAGACCAATCACCATAGGCAGCAGTGTGTGGACAGGGTGAGATGAACAACAGAAGAGTGTGGGTTTCAGGTAGCACATCCCCCTCTATTAAACCATCCTCAACAACCCAGTCACTAAGCTCCCTCTCAGGAGAGAGACGAAAGTCCCATTCAAGGATGCTTTAGAAACGCTAAGAAAGTAGTGGACGCAGGGAGGCGCATGGGACGAAGATGGCAGTGGAGCAATAGGAGAAGCTGAGGGAGTTCGTGGTGGTGACGGGCACTGAGGAGGATCAGGCCTGCTTCTTCCTCGAGTCGGCTAACCTGGGACTTGCAGATTGTGCTAGCGAGCTTTTATGAGGACAGAAGGGACAAAGACATCATAACCATTTCAAAGGCAACCCCCAGTTCAGTGTCCAGAGGCACAGCCCCCAGTAATAACAGAGTGACATCCTTCAGAGACCTCATTCATGACCAAGATGAGGGTGAGGAAGAGGAGAGGAAGGCCAGAGGTTTTATACTGGGGCCTCAGAGAGAGGTAGACAGCAGATTGTCAGCCCTCCCAGAAAGAAAAGTCCCAGTGAGCTGGTGGATGATCTCTTTAAAGGTGCCAAAGAGCATGGAGCTGTAGCTGTGGAGGGAGTTTCCGAGAGACCAGTACACCAAGACCATTTGCAGGAGGTGGCTATGGCCTTGGGGCAGCACCAGAGGAAGAGTCTACTTATGTGGCAGGATAAAAGAGACAGCATTCCCACCAAGATGTTCACGTAGTACTGAAACTCTGCAAGAGTGGATTCAGCCTGGATAATGGCGAACTCAGAAGCTACCAAGACCCATTCAATGCCCAGTTTCTGGAGTCTATCCACAGAGGAGATGTGCCAGCAGAGCTGTGGAGGCTAGCTCACAGTGGACAGGCGAACTTGGATATGGAGGACCATCGGGATGAGGACTTTATGAAGTCCAAAGGAGCCTTCACTGGTGAGGGTCAGAAACCAAGCAGCACTGCCCCCCAGGTGTTGAGTACCATCTCTCCAGTCCAACCGGCAGAAAATGAAGACAAAGCCAACTCTTCCATCTTAATCGTCAAATCAGAGACTACCACAAACATCCAAATTCGGCTTGCAGATGGTAAGAGGCTGGTGCAGAAATTTAACTACAGCCACAGATCAGCAACATCCAACTCTTTATTGTGGATGCCTGGCCAGCCATGGCTGCCACCAGCTTTATCTTCATGACTACTTTCCCAAACAAAGAGCTGGTTGACAAGAGCTGGACCCTGAAGGAAGGCAACCTGCTCAATGCTGCCATCATGCAGCGGTGAACCTAACTGCCCAGCCAGCTGCCTGGCCTCTCTCCTCTGTTTCCCACGACCAGTGGCCATGCTCCATGGGGATCATCCCTCCTGCCCCCTTATGCACACCAGTAGTCCAGTGTGACGTCTTCTCCATAGCTTGGGTTCTTAAGTCTTGGTTGAACATTTGTTTTCTCCTTAGTTGCATTTCTTGGGTTTTTGTGACAATCAATGGACTTTAAAGAAAAATAAAAATAAAAACAACCAAAAACGCAGTGGATGTATTTTCACTAAAAAGAAATATATAGACATAGAAACTGAAGACTATAATTACTGCAAAAATTTCCAAACATACACATAATTCTTATACAATTTTTCATTTGTAACTTCCTAGACTCTATCAACAATTCAACAAGTATATCTGTTAACTATATGTGCAACTACATTATACACAACATTTTGTTTTTTTTGCAAATACTATACTGAATATTTCCCCATTCTATTTAATATATTATGATCTTTCACACTTTATGAAACTCTAAAACTAAAATGATTTTTGGGAGGGAGAGAAGAGTTCTATTGCAAAAAAAATGCTTTATGCACATAACTTTTTTATGCTAAACAATTTCCTTGGAATAAACTTGCAGGCATGGACATCTAGATTAAGTACACAATTTCTTTCATCATTTGCTACATATTGCTATGCTGATTTCCAAAAGAACTGTACTCAGTAAGACAATTACACATTTCTGCATACCCACTGTAACTCTGTCAGCATTTGTATGTGCACACATAATTACACATAGAGTTGACATAGACATTTTGCCAAGATACTTTAAATTTCTTTGATTAATAATGAGACTGAAGATTCCTTTATCAGTTGGGTTTTGGGCAACTTCTGAGGTGAGAATTTTTAGAAAAAACCCCCACATTGCAAGTAATGATTATAGCTGAAATCGAAATGCAGATTTTACCTTCATCCAAACAAAAGAAATTGCTGTATTTGAGGTTCTTAATAATATATGCTGTTTTTAGAAGCATCAACATTTGACATGACACAAACTGTAGTTTCTGGATAGGCAGTGTGTGTGGTGTATAGATGTGTGTTAAGTGTGTGTCGTGTGTGTGTGGTATGTGCATAAGTGGTATGTGATGTGTGGTGTGTGTGTCACGTATGTGTGAGTGCACCATATTATATGCATGCACACATCCACATGCCACTACAGTATTTGTGTTGTAACAAAAGAGAACAAGAAGTCAAGAGATGTATGTTGTAGACCTAGTTCTGCCCCAGAAAAGTTAATTACCTTTTCTGAATTTCTTTCCTCATCTGTAAGAATCTAGTTTTATGAATACCATACAGTTATCTAAAGAGGAAGTAAGAAAATAAACGTGAAAGTAGGCTGAAAAGTTATTTGACTTGCTTTTTTGTCTGTTAGATGTTGTAATGTGTTACCTGAGAAAGATATCCAAGGTATAAAACTGGGAGTTCATCATAGTTGCCAAAATGCCAGTCTATAAGTGGTACTCTCCTGGGCCCTAAAACCAAGTACCTTAAAACTTCTACCTCCTGCATAGTATAACAGCCCCCTGGAATAGAAACCAGAATAACTAGATGCCAGGAATGTCTTGATAAAACACAGATGTAGAAATACAGACTTAGGGGGATCTACCATGTCTCCTGCTTACCCACCTTGTACCTACACTCTCAGGAGGCCACAGACAGGAATTTCGGCCTGCATTGCAGATGGTGCCTCAAGGGCTTCTGGATTTCTACAAGAACAGGAATGGCTGAGGCAGCAGAGCTAAGTGTCCAGAGCCAAGAGGGTCTGGCTAACATAACAAGCCGAAGGGCCAAAGTGTGTGTAAGCTAGCCAGGTATTTGGGAGTGTACAATTAATGAGAGGGTTTGTAGAGCCAGAATAGTGAGAAAGCCTCAGACACTCTGATCTGATCTGTAGGCAGGTGACAGAGGCCTGGAGGGACATCCTCAACAGTCGCTGGTTTGATCGACATCCTCAATAGCCGCTCTTCTCGCGTCTGACAGCCTCTCACTGCAGGAGTAGTTGGTCCTTTAAGGAAGAACACTTCCATAATATGGTGATCATGTAACAAGTCTTTCTTCTACCCATTCCCAAAGGATATGCAGCTGCTTTTGAAGAGAAAAAGAAATAACTGGACTTCTCAGCACTTATTGGACACTGTCCCCGAGGACTCAACACCTCTGTGTCCTGATGGTGGGGTGGAAGCTGTGTGGGAGTCAGACACAAATGAAGGCTGTGGTATTATTACCTGACCAGAATCTGGGTTTACAGATGGGATCTACACTCACACACAGGGAGAATTTCCACAGTTGTGTCTTGACCTATGCAGTGAGCATTGTTAGAATTCGACGGGCTCAAGAAAAGCTTCTGAACTTCTCTTCCCTGCCACAACAGCAACCAAAAGCAATATGGCATCTTTTAGAGGAATCGCAAAAATTAATGCCACTGTCAGAGACTTGAAAGGTTCAGGGTGGTGATTCCTACCACATCTCTTTTTTTGTGTGCAGGCCTGTGCAGAAGACACACAGGTCTTTTGAGAATGACAGTTGATTATAACAAACTCTATCAAGGAGAAACTCCAGTTGATCAAACCCGGTAGATCAAATCAATGCATTCCCTTATCTGGTGTGCAGCTACTGATATGACAAAAGTGGTGTGTGTTTGCGTGTGCGTATTTTCCTATCCCAATAGCAGGAAAACAGAAAACTACTTGCTTTTACCATCTTGCCTTAGCACTATGTCAATTCTGGTTCTGTGCCATAACTCAGTCTATAGGAACCTCAATTGTTTTACCAGCCCACAAGACATGATAGCATTACGCTGATAGGATTTGTTAGTGAGAAGTAACAATACCTGAGGATAGCCTGGTAAGGCAAGTATTTGCAGGAGGGCAGAGAACATATACTCCAAAAATCCAGCTGGCTCCCAGGGTAGCCTTTTGAGTACTACATTGATTCACTTACTGAGTAACCCATAAAGCTTCCAGTATTGAGTGGGACAAGAAAAAGTCCTCCATATGGGTTAGGATGGAAGAAGGCAAGGAACTTTGCCCTTGCCCCTGTGGCCAATGAACTGGAATACTCGAAGTCAAAACAGAATAGTGGAAAGTCCCAAGGTTTTGGGGTCACGCAACACTCTGTATTGCAAGTAACTATTTTCCTTTTGATACACACAGATTGACTTAATACTGGCTCCTAGTGGAGAATGAACAGGGGACATTTTACATTAGTTCACTGTGCAACCATGGCTATGGAACCCACATGAACTGGGTGTTGAGGCTACAGAGAAGGATATGTCAAGGATACTGTGTCCTCAGGTAAAAGTCATATATATAGCATATTTAGGTGTGAATAGCATCTGAACCTAAGTTCTGTCAACAGGAAGCTTATATTACTGATGTGCCTACTCTTGTATCCTGCCATCCTTCCCTCAGCCCCCACCAGGGCTCATGGGAAAGTCTGCATGACCAGCTGTCCGAGGAGCTGGTATCCAGATGGAGCAACACAATATGAGCAGCTGAAGTCGGCTGTTACAGCTTTGCAGCTTCCTTCACAGAAGGCCCTGACAGAGAAGCAGAGCTTCCCATGGCATGTCTTGGGTCCAGTCTGCCCAGAAAAGATGGCATGATCACACTGATTCATAGGCAGCAGCAACTACTAAGCTAAACCATTGGGAACATGCTTTAGGGGCACATACCATGGACCATCTGACCCAAGCTAAAGACAGCTTGCAGTGCAAGTCTCTACTCACAAAGAATCAGAACTTACATTGATCAGCACAGACGAAGGAGCAAGAAGACTGAGGAGCTGGCAGCAGGTGGCTGGGAAGAGGCATATGGGTGGATTTCCTGAACCAGGAGTAAGACAGAATACGGTGTCCACCTGAATGCTTACTGGAGAGGAGGCTCTCAGAAACCAGGTGGACAGGAAAAATCACACTATGAATGCTTGGCTCACTCTCTCCACAGTAGCCCAGAGGTTGTTCAGTGGGCTCATCAGCAAAGTGACCACAGTGGTAAAAGTACAACATGGACAGCCTCCCTGCACAGAGCTCAGCTATTTCCCAACACAGTGGAGTGTCAACTTGCCAGGAAAAACAATCGGTCTGAAGGACCGCCTGATACATAATATCTGGTTAATTACACTCAATCACGACAGGATACCATTTTATCCTCACTAGAATATATACCTACTCAGGTTTGGTTTTGTCTTCACTGTCTGCCAGTAACACTGCATATGTCCTTCAACCCACTAGGTGATACATTTGGATGTTTTAGGGCATGCAGACCATGAAATGGGTAGTAACCACTTGTAGAAATGAGAAGTCTAATAATTATGCATACTTCTTCCTTTCTCGGTGTGGCAAGTATATGTTTACGCATGTTAACTCATTTTCTTCCTCCATTTCCCCAGTTTTAGATAGGGTGTATTGGTGATATTAGCCTTGCAATTCATTCCATAGGTTATAGGATCCCAGAATTCTAAGACAGAACACTGCCTAAATTAGAGGAAGGAAGGAAAGAAGGAAGGAAGGAAGGAAGGAAGGAAGGAAGGAAGGAAGGAAGGAAGGAAGGAAGGAAGG